>NC_140993.1:152951434-153230958 GCF_052327205.1 Somniosus microcephalus | reverse complement strand
CAATCTCTCTCTCTCTCTCTCTTCTCCCCCCAGTCGCTCTCTCTATTCCCCAGTCGCTCTCTCTCTTCCCCCCAGTTGCTCTCTCTCTTCCCCCCAGTCGCTCTCTCTCTTCCCCCCAGTCGCTCTCTCTCTTCCCCCCAGTCGCTCTCTCTCTTCCCCCCAGTTGCTCTCTCTCTCTCTTCCAACAACAACATGCCCTCAAAAAAGCCTCGGCACCGCCGGGCACTCCAGCTAGTATTTAATATAAGGATACCTAATGCAGTGCCAGGCTGCCAGCACTCAAGGATTAGGGATGTGTTTTACTGATATGATAGCACTACCTAAGGCATTCTGATACAAACAATTTTCCAGGGTTTGGAATCTGTGTTGCTGAAACTGCAGAATAATTATTACAGCTGCTCTCCAGGGACTGACTGATATTTCAGACTGATGTCGACAGAAGAACAATTCTATCATAACCAAGACAGAGTGTGAATGACAAGCTAGACCTAGCTGTGAGCTCTGAGACCTCTTTTCACTTGATCTGCCTTCTTGTCATATCATTTACTGAATTTGTTTTCAATATAATTTTTGCAGCTCATTGTCCAAAATAAACAATGAGTATTCATTGTACATAGGTGAGAATAGGATAGTTATGAAAGACAGTCTGTAATGTGATTAGGAATTATACTGAGGTCTGCTTTAGGGAAATGGATAACAGATGCGCCAATAGCATCAAGCCTGCTTTCAAATTGAAAGGCATTGTAGTTGGCACTAACCTGAGATGGTTGTAAAACAGAACTAGAAAGTTTTCTATCTTTCAGATGGTTAAATTAGATTTTGGTGGAAGATTATAATTGTATAATCAAGGAGAGAACCAACTTAATTAGAAAACAAACTGAAACTGCAATTCTATAGGTAAATAAGCTGAGTTTTTTTTAAAATAGGGTCACTCAACTATTTGCTTCTTGCATTTTCATTGTAAATTGGTTTGTGAGGTTGGGAATGTGGACCAGTTGTGTTGCAAGGACATAGGAAAGTAGAGGATTCTGCAGCCCATCAGTCCTGTCCCAAAAACAAATACCTCTTAATTGTCAATGGACTCAAATATCGAATAAATTCTCCCTTAATTTTCTTCACATTAGCTGCATCCACTGCCTTTGCACAACTGTGCAACAAGTTCACTTCCCATTGCTTGAAGTAGTTAATCTATACTGTCTGTGCACCTTCTTGTTCTGTTTCCTCTGCTTCTAGAATTTGTGGCAATCTCAAACATATATGCAAAGTTCAATTTATCGATATCCAATCCTCTGAATACCAAATTGTATCATTCAAATTATTTGAACATTAATTTTTAGCACCAAATTCCCAGCTTACTCTTATTTGCACTGCTTAATTCCATTTTGTACAGCAAAAAACAACTTTGAATTATTAAAACAGAAAATGCTGGAAATACTCAGCAGGTCATAGAATCATAGAATGGTTACAGCACAGAAGGAGGCCATTTGACCCGTCGAGCCCGTGCCAGCTCTCTGCAAGAGCACTTCAGCTAGTCCCAGTCCCCCGCCCTTTCCCCGTAGCCCTGCAAACTTTTTCCCTTCAGGTACTTATCCAATTCCCTTTTGAAAGCTGTGATTGAGTTTGCCTCCACCACTCTTTCAGGCATTGCATTCCAGATCATAACCACTCGCAGAGTAAAAAAGTTTTTCCTCATGTCGCCTTTGGTTCTTCTGCCAATCACCTTAAATCTGTGACATCTGGTTCTCGTCCCTTCTGCCAATGGGAACAGTTTCTCTCCATCTACTCTGTCCAGACCCCTCATGATTTTGAATACCTTTTATCAAATCTCCTCTCAATCTTCTCTGCTCTAAGGAGAACAACCCCAGTTTCTCTAGTCTATCTGCGTAACTGAAGTCCCTCATCCCTGGAATCATTCTCGTAAATCTTTTCTGCACCTTCTCTAAGGCCTTCACATCCTTCCTAAAGTGCAGTGCCCAGAATTGGACACAGTACTCCAGTTGAGGCCGAACCAGTGTTTTATAAAGGTTCATCATAATTTCCACGCTTTTGTACTCTATACCTCTATTCATGAAGCCCAGGATCCCATAAGCTTTTTTAACTGCTTTCTCAACCTGCCCTGCCACCTTCAACGATTTGTGCACATATACCCCTAGGTCTTTGTTCGTGCACAGGTCAGGCCGTATCTGTGGAGAGAGAAACACAGTTAACGGGCCAGAAATTAGGATCAGGGGCTTGCCGCGCGTGCAAGCCCCCGATGTGCACTCACCCGGCGCGCCGATATCTGAAGCCTGGGCCTGCTTGGAATTCCTGTCACTGGCCCGGTTCAGATGTCGGCGCGATGTGCTTGCCTGATCCAGCGGCGTAGTTAGTGCGATGTGCCGGCTGGGATCAGGTGAGCACTGTGCAGCCAATCAGGGGAGGGGAAACTTCATTCATGAGTTTGATAGTAAGAATTGTCAAACTCATGAAAAGTACGGGCGCCCAAAAGACTAGTTTAACTTTAAATAAAATTTAAAAAAAATCCCAATAATTAAATAAACTATAAATAACTATAAAAAACTATTTTAAACAATTAATCAAATTTTTGAAAAAAGTAATTTTTTAAGAAATCGGGTCTAAAAATAAACTTACCTTACTGTAAAGTCCTTAAAAACAATAAAGCTGTGGAAAAAATGTTATAATTTTAAATAATAAACCACTTACCTTCAAGAATCAAGTCCTTACGCCTCCTTTTTATATGTCTAAAAAGTTCAGGCCCTTGCACACGGGCAAACCTGTCAAAAAGAAGGAAGTTCAACGCCTCTGAACCCCTTGGAGGAAATGCTGGTTTCCCATACATGCGCTGTGCATGCTGAAGTCCAGCATTTCCAACGGGCCCACGCGTGAGTACACCATCCGTACTCACGCGTTGGGACCGGAATTACTGGCCCAACGTTTCAAGTCTGTGACCTTTCGTCAGGACTGGAGCAAGTTAGAGATGTAACAGATTTTAACCAGGCGCAGAGGCAGGGAAAGAGGGGGAGGGGAGGAGAGAACAAAAGGGACGGTCTGTGATAGGGTGGAAGGCAGGAGCAGTTAAATACTGCAAATGGGGACGGCAGAATCATCAACAGCTGCCGCCTGAAAAAATAGGGGCAGAGGTTATGGGCTGAAATTGTTGAACTCGATGTTGAGTCCAGAAGGCTGTAAAGTGCCTAATCGAAAGGTGAGGTGCTGTTCCTCGAGCTTACATTGAGCTTCATTGGAATAGTGTAAGAGGCCGAGGTCAGAGTGGGATTGGAGGGGAGAATTAAAGTGATAGGCAACCGGAAGCTCGGGGTTACCCTTACAGACTGAACAGAAGTGTTCCGCAAAGTGCTCACCCAATCTGCGTTTGGTCTCCCCAATGTAGAGGAGACCGCATCGTGAGCAGTGAATACAGCGAACTGTTGCCTGTCACTTTAATTCTCCGCTCTGAGCTCGGCCTCTTACACTGCTCCAATGAAGCTCGAGGAACAGCACCTCATCTTTCAATTAGGCACTTTACAGCCTTCTGGACTCAACATCGAGTTCAACAATTTCAGACGATTACCTCTGCCCCTATTTTTTCAGATGGCAGCTGTTGCTGATTCTGCCATCCCCATTTGCAACATTTAACCGCTCCTGCCTTCCACCCTATCACAGACCGTCCCTTTTGTTCTTTCTTCCCCTCCCTCCTTTCCCTGCCTCTGCACCTGGTTAAAATCTGTTATATCTCTAACTTTTTCCAGTTCTGATGAAAGGTCATCGACCTGAAACATTAATTCTGTTTCTCTCTCCACAGATGCTGCCTGACCTGCTGAGTATTTCCAACATTTTCTGTTTTTATTTCAGATTCCAGCATCTGTAATATTTTGCTATTGGCCCAGAAATTTGGGTCTCCACGGGTGAGTACGCATGGGGTACTCACCCGTAGGCCCAATGGAAGTGCGGGTTCCTGCATGCACTGCGCATGCTTGGGATACCGGCACTTCCGTTCCCCTGAAAGAAGGGGTTGAGAGTTCGAACGCGTGCGCAGGAGAGGCTGCGCGTGCGCATTAAACTTACGTTTTTTTTGCAGGTTTTCCCGGGAGGGTAAGTCTCCAGGAGTTACACTTTTAAAAAACAGTCGCAAGGCCTGCTTTTTACAAGGTAAGTGGTGAATTAATTAAAATTAAAACATTTTTTCCACAGGTTTATTATTTTTAAATACTTTAAAGAAAGGTAAGTTTATTTTTAGCCCCGTTAGAAAATGTAATTCATTTTTTCAAAAATTTAAATTATTGTTTAAAATAGTTATTTCATGTAATTTATAGTTATTTTAAAAAATGTGATTAAAAAAAAATGTATTTGAAAATTTAATGATGTTTTGAGGCTTATAGTATTTATCGGTTTGACAGGCTGTCAAACTTATGAATGAAGCATTCCCTGCTACCATTGGCTCTCCATGGTCCACGTGATCCCAGGGGACGCATTGAACTAACTGCGCCCCTGGGATACGCAAGCACTGCGCACCGGCAGTTGGAGGAGGCCCAGGATCGGAATCCCATGCGGGCGCACAGCACAATGGCCGGCGCAGTAGGTAAGTGCAGGTCGGGGGCTTGCACCCGCGGGAAGCCTCTGACCCGAATTTCTGGGCCATTTTATTTGAATTATTCAACATTGACTGTACACTTCTCCACAAAAAGGGCAAGACTTGAGAAATCTGAAACAGAATTAGAGTGCTTGAATTTCTCAGAGTAAATCTAACTCCTCTGAGTGGTTGTAGTTCCCTTGGACAGTGTTGGTCTGTGGTACAATGATGGTGGTGTGATTTTAGAGTGGCACACTTAGTGAGCATTTAAACTTCTTATAGAAACTCCATGGCTGGAGACAAGTAATTTGCAAAGGTTTTGTAAACTGATTCCTCCTCTAACATGTCTACGGGAGCTTTCTTATTCTTTCTGTTTGCCAATTTTAGCAAAAATGTGGGCATGAGCATAAAGCAGAAATACTGCTTTATAATTTCACCAAATTGGTGAACTGCATAAAATATGTCCCTAAATTACCAGCATCAGCTTCACATTATACAGCCTCGCAGAATGAGATTATTCTTCATTCTGTACTTTATATCACAGTGTAATGCTAAAAATTATCAAGGAAAATTAAATTAACAGTATTACTGCTATTCTGTTCTATCCTGTTGGTGTAACTAACTTTCAATAACTTATTTGTAACCATTACCATAGGCCACTGAAACCTACTGGAAGCTATGATCTGGCAGTAACTTCAGCAATCATTGATTTTATTTTTCATGATGAGATCAACAATCCTCTGTTCACTAATGGGGAAAGATCTTGCACTGATACAGCTCCTTCCATGTTAATCTGTATTGGTGATGTTGGTTGAGGGATAAATGTTGGCTAGGAAACCAGGCGAACGCCCTGCTCTTCTTCACATACTGCTACAGGATCTTTAATGTCTGCATGAACATGAGCACAGTTTAGCGTCTCATCTGAAGGATCTGATAATACAGCACCCCCTCAGTACTGCACAGAAGTGTCAGCCTCGGTTATGTTCTCAACTGCTGCAGTAAGTCTTGAATCCACAACCTGCTGATCCAGCAGTGTGAGTGCTACCACTGAGCCAAGATAACATTTTGACGTGGATTAAAAAGTGGTGGAATATTGGGAGAAAGCGCCAATGGATGAGTGGTACATGTATAGTATTGATTGAGTATTTATACCCCTACAAAAACATAGTTAGAGCCCAGCAAAAAGTAAGAAATTTTACTTTCCAATGCTTTGAGCAACATTCCTTAGCTGCAAAGTCAAACCAAAAGCAGTTCTGTTTTTTAGGTCAGACCTGAAGTTAATGAGTTTAACAGAAGGAAAGATTTCTAACTGTCACAATGGTAATGACAGAACTGAATATTACTGAGTAATTTCCTGTCTGAGAACATGGGTGTAGCAACCATTGGCATATGTATCACAATTGAGCAGGCGGAGGAGAGAACAATCTGGGCCTGCAGAGTTCACAGAGGGCATACGACTTGCAGCAGATACTGCCCCAGGCAGTAGTTGTACTGCAACAATCAGTTATTTAGGCGGCCTGTCGAGTTACATGGAAAAAAGAGCAATCCTTAGCCTTAGTATTACAAGAAGCAGTCAACCTTCTAGAATGCACTACTAGAGACAGGGAGGTTCTTCATTGCCTTCAGTTTTTATGGCACTTGGACCATCTAGGCTCCCACAGAATAAAAGACTACAGGATATATCAGAAGTGAATTAATTTTATTAAATTGTACATTGTTACTAGAGCACACGTTTAATGTGTTTTATTGTCTCATTTGCTTCCTGCGTGATGTGAACTTCTCTGTGCGGGTTGTGTTTGTGTCATATTCCTTAGTTGAGGGTGTCAGGTGGTGGATGCATAGGCAACTGGTACACTAGGGATATAGAAGTCCTGCATCATTACCAAGACTCTTTGTTGGCCTCTGCTGGCCTAGTACTTTCAAGGGTGGCACTACTGTCACTTGTGTAGGCTACATGATGGTACAGAACTGTTTGAGTGCCAACTAGCTGGTCCTGTGTTATTTCATACATGTCACTGCTCCCCTCACAACACCCACTGATATTCATCAACATATAACAGTGGGCAACTGTGAGGTGTTGGAATTCCTCTATCATAATTATCTGCAATCCTGCCTCATGCAATTTGAAGTTGACCATGACTGCATTTTGAGATTTCAAAGTAAAGCCCCCATTGCAGCAGTGGGAACATTCATGAGAATTGATTCTATTATGCAAGTGGCTTGTCTAACTGGGGTCTCCACCGCAGATGCCATTGGCATTGCCACATGTTCCATGAAAGACTGCAGTCTAGATAACCAGAGCTGCATGATATCAATTGAGTGGAAACCAGCAGAGAATTTCCAGGAGTTGGACTCCTCCACATCAGCCAGACTACCTTCTATTATCATGTCCAAGGAGGCATGTGAGCCCACAATACAATGCTGTTCTACCAGTCTCTGTTTCAAAGTAGTTCCACGAAGGTCTGTAACCACATATGACTCAGTAGGGGCACTTAGCATGCTGAGTATCCGCCCTACTAGTATGGCCGCTCATCAACCATCACCACTACTCTGTGCCTCACCCTCTGTTTATCTGTGTTGTTTCCACCAGAGCTGGCAATGATTGGTGATTACATAAGGACCTGGATTAAGCAGTCAGCAATCATGGTACACAGCACTGCACTTGGAGTCACGAAGATCAAGGTGGCTGGCATGTTGCAAGTTGTCCTTTATAAATCCCTCAATCACACTGACAATTCAACAGCACAGACGAGCAGTTGTTGCCTAAGTTCCGCATCTACAACTTATGGAACCACGTTTCAATGTAGTATATGTATCCAAGTTCTGTTCAGGAGGATGGTGGCAATGCAGTCACACATTTTTTGGTGAACTATGCTGCTTAACTTTAAATCAAATCAACTTTTATTGTCATTGTTAGTGCACAAGTGCAGTACAACGAAATGTAGGCTTGCAGCTCCCGAGAGTGTACATTTAGATTAAGACATTTAAACATTCAACATACATTTGGCTTGTAATACATTAACATAAACATAACCATAATAAAGTGCATTGGCAGATGTGCAGGCTTTAGAGTTTATTTGTGGAGTTCAGTAGGATGACAGCCCTGGGAAAGAAGCTGTTCCTAAATCTGGTCGTACGGGTGCGAATGCATCTGTAGCGTCTCCCAGATGGCAGGAGGGCGAACAGACTGTGGCTGGGGTGGGTAGGGTCTTTGATGATGGACCGTGACCTCCGTAAACAGCGTTTCTGGTATATGTGCTATATGGTCGGTAGCCGGGTGCCGGTAATGCGTTGGGCAGTTTTGACTACTCGCTGCAGGGCTTTCCGGTCATAGTAGCTACAGCTGCCATACCATACTGTGATACAGTTCGTCAGGATGCTCTCTATTGTGCAGCGGTAAAAGTTAGAGCGGATCAGGGGTGACAGGTTGCACCCCTTCAGCCTCCTTAGGAAATATAGGCGCTGCTGGGCCTTCTTCACTAGAGAGGATGTATTGAGGGACCAGGAGAGGTCTTCCGTGATGTGGACTCCGAGGAACTTAAAGCTGTCCACCCTTTCCACCACAGCCCCATTGATGTGGATGGGGGTGTGACTTCCGCCTTTAGACTTCCTGAAGTCCACAATGATTTCTTTGGTTTTCTTGATGTTAAGGGCCAGGTTGTTATCGGCGCACCACTTCACGAGGTACAAACTTGTTGTAGCTTTTACAAAGATTGTAAATATCTTAAAACTATACTTAGCCATTACAAATTCCATAAGGGGCAAAAGAAAGTTGGCAAAATAAATGCGGAGGCAGGAAGCAGAATTTGGAGGCATGTAATGAAGCGATGACTACTCGAATCCCATTTGATGCCGGTAAAATGGAGGTGTTGCTGCATGAGGTAGTTGCAAGGAGAGCTGCCCTGTTTGGGTTTCCAGGGCACTGCTCCACAGGACGGCAGTGCAGAGTACTTGGCAGAAGATGAAAGCTAGAGTCAACAATATGTATGGGGGGAAAAATTCGGTATCGCCCCATTTGGGGCGCCGTTATCGGCCGTGCGCAAAGTTCAGCGCCTGGCACTAATTATCGCCTCTGACAGCAAACTTGGCTTTTATCACCCCTGGAGGTGATTGGAGCGATAAATCAGGTGCTTCACACCTGTCTTAAGGCGCAAATGCCGAGGAGTGAGGCGCTACTTCAGAGTGCTGGCGAAGCAAGGAAGGGCAAATCAAAATAAACCTGCAAAGTGCTGCTCAGTACTCAAAACTCTTTCACATGGCATTGAATCTCTCCAGAAGTCTCTCTCTCTCTCAATCTGACTGCGTGGTACAAAAATGTTACCGACAAAAAAAGGCAGGAAGCGGTCGCCTTTAAATAGCGCTCCCCTAGTCCCTTTCTGACAGCATAACGCTCTCCTCAACCTGTCGTTGCTAGCGGCAGGGGGCGCCACTCAATATCCGGTCCGGGGCGCTAACGGGGCGTTGCGCACTTGAATGACGTCACAATCTGCCGGCGCAGGAGATCGTGGCGGAAGTGTTTAGCGCCGCCGCAAAATGTCTAGTTAATTTCGCGAGCGGCACAAACATCGCCGCGCCCGGCCTCTAGTTGCTTTGTGCCCCAATTGGCGCCCTCTTAAGGCGCTAACAGGAGGCGCAAACAACTGAATTTTTCCCCCCTAGTACCCACAGGACTTAGGAACAGATGTGCAAGAATATGACACACATCAGGGAAGTTGCCAGGATAAGATTATTCAATACTACAATTTATGAGGTAGAAGGCTCAAGTATCCCTGTCACTAAATTATCCTGTCAATGTGCTTCACATTTACTGCTGGTCCATGCCAAGCCCACGCAAAATCTTACGGCTCTTTCATTTTTTTGTATATTCATACTTCAACAGCGCACACATACAAGCTGAAACTTTCAATTGATACCCTTGGTACTTCAAAGGGCGTCACACATAAAATCAACCCAGTTGCACAATGAATGTTTACATCATGAAACAGAAGATGGCTGCATGTCTACCATTAATGACCTATCTAATCTGTGAAATGCAGCACTAAGCTGATTTTGGGCAGCTATGTCATGCTTCTATTGGTATTCAATGGGAAAGAGGAAAGTTCTGGGCATCCTGACCTATGCATCAATTGCCTGTTTGATACATGTGTGTCGGGGGGAGGGTGCATAGGGGTTCATATTGCAGATGATTCTTTGCTCATGTGAAAGGAATCATAGAGAAAAAAAATGAGGGAGATGGGGACCTTCACTGTCAATGACAGTGCCATCCCTATTGTTCAGGTCAGCTGAAGATGTCCTTACCAATAAGTGAATGGTACAAAAAAAGGCAAAACAGCAGAAAATGTCAAATGCAGCTTTAACATTAGAAAAATATAAAATGGATGCACACTACGCACAAGACTGAATTGTCTGAAAGATTCGAAGGTTCTATATATTTCTCTCAAGTCAATCTGTAAAATTTAGTACAAGTTAATAATTAAAAATTTAGTCTTACATTTGTTATACCGTAAAAAATAATGAAGGGGAGCTTTCTTTCCTTAATTTTGGATTTTATAAATCCTTGCTCTCACCGTCCAGTTTCCTATTCAATTTAAAACACAAATCTACAAATATCTTTGGGATTAAATTTCTTCTGTAGATAATTATAGTAAAAAGTGAGCCCGAGTACAAAACAACATCATAACATTTTCAGTAAAATTATTAACAGGAGGAACTTCACTCTCTCAATGTCACAGCTGTATATAGCAACAACTCTTTACACTTTTATAAAAGGAGGTCCTGATATAAAAAGGATTGAATACTGCTGCCATAGTTAGGTAAATTTTTTAATACGTAGATTCCGGTGGATTTTATTCTAAGAGACCCGAGTCAAGATTTTGCAATATTGATGTTTAAATGAAGCAGCTGCCTATCTAAGGTGGTAACTACCATCGTTGTTGAGCTCGTCCCAGGGAATATACGTCAGTGGGCAGAGCGGGAAGGTGTTCCACCAGGCAGACCCTGGTGCCCATTTCCTGATGCCAGTCACCCAATTTTCACTGCAATAACAGATGGCTGGCATCAGAAAGTCCAGGTTTGGAGGTTGGTAATTAGTTGGTTGGCTAATTGCCTGACTGTAGAATTTTCTGGCAGATTCCTGGCAAAAAGCAAATTAGCTCCAGCACTGCTATAGTCTATCATTCTATTTTGTAAACTGATTTGCTTTTCAGTGAGCGACCCACTCAGTATTGTCAGGATGTAACTGTGTTACCAACTGGAGTTACTGTACTTCCTTCTATTTACTAACTGCTGAATAGCACTGCAAGATAATTTACAAGAAAAGAATGCCTCTTTTGAATGATTCCCAATATTCAAAAACACTTCTATCAACTAGAAACATTCATCACAAAATGTAGGACAAATGGTGCCCTTACCTGAGCTTTTGACAGTATCGTTTTACGTTCTCCAGAGAAGCTGCATTGATCTGTGCCTGGAGTTCTTCCACAGACACATTGTCTGTGTAGTAATAGCCCTCCATACTTTCCATTGCTATATGGGAGAGACATTTCAGTACTCAGTTTTATGAATTTTAAGCAATAAGCAGGATCAGAGAAAATGCAGCAACAGCAAAACTGTGATATGTGGAAAGTATCCCATACCTTGTGTAAAGAGCACTGGGTGAACTTTAAAACCGCCTCCATTCTTTAACCTCTGAGGAAGCTGCTCAAAATTGTAGTTCTCAAGGTAGAAAAACACTTTTAAGGCTTGTCGGTTTCCTTCTACTTTGTATGTGACAGGATTATCTGCATGAAACAGAAAAACCAAGTAAATGCAAGTTACCAGATTCTCCTCACTCTAATGATGGCCCCAATTTTAAATCAGGCCAGCTGCGGAGGCGGGAGGCAAACCATCCTGAACTTGGCAGTGTGAGGCCCGAGGCATTGCTGGGTGAGTCCCACAGGCAATTTTCATTGCTCAACCTCACCATGGTTTGTTCCAGGCGGGCAGGGTTAAAATCACCCTCTATGTTTGAACACTGCTAAAAGCTGAAGATAGTGATGGGATTCCAATAATACTGTGTTGGATTTTTTTAAGAACAATTCCTCCTTTTAAGCTATTTTTACCCTTTCTCTTTTGGGTTCCCTGTGCAATACACCAATGAGGACTCAGAGGGATAGGTAGGCAGCCTACTCCCAGAAGTACAGCAATATTTGGCTTGTTGTCCTTTTTTAATAACACCTCTGTGAAGCACCTTGGGACGTTTATGTTAAAAGTACTATATAAATGCAAGCTGTTGTGATGGTGGTGGCGATAGTGCATCCAATAAGGGGTTTGGTGGGGAATTCCAGGATTCCGACCCATCGATGATGAAGAAACAGCAGTATATGTCCAAGTCAGGATGTCAGGTGACTTGGAGGTGATAGTGTTCCCATGACATACTTGCTCTTGTCCATTAAAAGTGATGAAGGACATAGAATACATTTGCCAAATACGGACAGGGGTATTCAAAGCCCATGAAAATTACAGGAATACATCATTCAATATAATTTCCAGCATTTGTGCCCTAGTAACACTGTTTGCTGGGAATGCCCATACATACGTTCCAGGTGTACAGAGTTGTTATGATGACAGGGGCAGAAATTTAGAATTTAGTGGCCCACGACAGCCTTCACAACTGATAATGGGAAGATCAATTGCATCGGCTAAGGGTTTTTTTTTTAGTCGGGCCCAGAGGGCATTGGCCACAATACACCACAGCATGCTGCTGAGGCCTTCCACAGCTATTTTCCAACCCCTTAACCTGACAGAGATGAAAAACCTGCCCAAATTACTTAAATGACCCTGACCCTGAAAAAATGGCTGAAGAGGCATTGAGATTCTGTCAAAGCTTGATGAACTTGAACTGTTTCTTACAGCAGAATTATTAAAAATTATAGTGATTTTTATTTACAATAATCTAATCGTTTGTCCATCCAAAGATATGATGGGAGTCGATCTGCCTCCCTACTTTCTCCCTGAGCCCAAATTGAAGTGCCCTCAACCTGCTTATGCTTGTTGATTCAAATCACTACCAGGACCCCACTGTTCAGTTGGCACAGGTGGGAGGCATGTGTACATCATTCCCACATCAAACATTTACAGGCTTGTCCAGGTAGAAGTGCTCTGCCTCCCCTAAGGGAAATCCCCAGAAGTGCACAGGACTTGCAAAGACCCATTTTTCTTCTGCTTTTATGCCCAAGAAATAGACATTCTCGGGTGCAGAGCAGCCGAAAATCAGCTCCAACATTACTACTACCTGTCTCTCACAGATCAGTACATATATAAATACTTATACATAGAATCATAATAAAATGGTGCAGCACAGAACCAGGTAATTTGCACCAATGCTTTTCACCACATGGCTACCTAGTCTAATCCCACTCTCTTGCTCACCCCTCTTTTTTTTCCAAGTAACTATCTAATTCCTTTTGAAAACAATTTATGGACTCTACTTTGTGGCAGAAAATTCCACATCATAAAAATAGTGTCAAGATAGTTTTTTCTAACCTTCCCTTTAATTCTTCATGATTATCTTAAATTTCTGCCTGCTTATCTGGCTGACCAATGGAAACAATCCATCACTATTTACCTTATCACAATCCTCCCTAATGTTGAAGATTTCTATCCCTTAACCTATTCAGGTGTAGTGAAAAAAGCCCTAACTTCTCAAGTCTCTCTTCATAACTGTTACTTCATCCCTGGTGACATGAATAATGACAGTTAAGAAAAAGCTGTTTCCATGCCTATGCCATGTATTCAAAACCTATTATCACAGCACTCACTGTTCTGGCTCCCACTGTGTTAATTAATCATTTAATTTTCTAGTTGCAGCTGTATTATGTACATTTATTTCATTTGCAGGATTCCTAACAGACGTGACATTCTTGAGTCGATGTAGCTATAAAGGTGAAATATTATCATAACAGTTTACAGAAATGACAGATTATAGATCTGATCTTAAATCGGGGTGCGAGTTTGGCATAGGGGCTTCGAGACGAGTGTCAAGCTCACCTGGTCAAAGGTAATTACAAAGATATGAAGGCAGACTTGGTTAAAGTGGACTGAGAAAATATATTACAGGGTAAGACTGTAGAAAAGCAGTGGCAAACATTTAAGGAGATATTTCATAACTCTCAGCAAAGATATATTCCAGTGAGAAAGAAAGACTCTAAGAGAAGGATGAACCATCCATGGCTAACTAAGGAAGTAAATGATGGTATCAAATTAAAAACAAAAGCATACAGTGTTGCAATGAATAGTGAAAGGCCAGTGGATTGGGAAATTTTTCAAAAGCAGCAAAGGATGACTAAAAAAATGATAAAGAGAAGATAGATTATGAGTGTAAGTTAGCAAGAAATATAAAAACAGGCAGTAAGAGCTTCTACAGGTATATAAAAAGGAAGAGAGTAGCTAAAGTAAACGTTGGTCCCCTAGAAGATGAGTCTGGGGAATTAATAATGGGAAACAAGGAAATGGCGGAGACCTTGAACAAATATTTTGTATCGGTCTTCATGGTAGAAGACACTAAAAGCATCCCAATAATGGATAATCAAGAGGCTATTGGGGTGGGGAACTTAAAACAATCACTATCACTAGAGAGAAAGTACTAGGTAAACTAACAGGACTAAAGGTGGACAAGTCCCCTGGACCCGATGGCGTGCATCCTAGAGTCTTAAAAGAGGTGGCTGCACAGATAGTGGATGTATTGGTTGTAATCTACCAAAATTCCCTAGATTCTGGAGAGGTCCCAGCGGACTGGAAAACCGCAAATGTAATGCCCCTATTTAAGAAAGGAGGGAGACAGAAAGCAGGCAACTATCGACCAGTTGGACTAACATCTGTCATTGGGAAAATGCTGGAGTCCATTAATAAAGAAGGTGGTAGCAGGACATTTAGAAAATCATAATGTAGTCAAGCAGAGTCAGCATGGTTTTATGAAAGGGAAATCATGTTTGACAAATTTTCTGGAGTTCTTAGAGGATGTAATGAGCAGGGTGGATAAAGGGGAACCAGTAGATGTCGTGTATTTGGATTTCCAGAAGGCATTCGATAAGGTGCCATATAAAAGGTTACTACACAAGATAAGAGGTCACGGGGTTGGGGGTAATATATTAGCATGGACAGAGGATTGGCTAACTAACAGAAAACAGAGAGTCGGGATAAATGGGTCATTTACAGGTTGGCCAACTGTAACTAGTGGGGTGTCGCAGGGATCAGCGCTAGGGCCTCACCTATTTACAATCTATATTAATGACTTAGATGAAGGGACCGAGTGTAATGTAGCTAAATTTGCTAATGATACAAAGATAGGTGGGAAAGCAAATTATGTGGAGGATACAAAGAATCACCAGAAGGATATAGATAGGCTAAGTGAGTGGGCAAAAAACTGGCAGATGGAGTTTAATGTGAGAAAATGTGAGGTTATTCACTTTGGTAGGAAAAATAAAAGAGCAAATTATTATTTAAATGGGGAGGGATTACAAAATGCTGAGGTACAGAAAGATCTGGGGGTCCTTGTACATGAATCACAAAAAGTTAGCATGCAGGTACAGCAAGTAATTAGGAAGGCAAATGGAGTGTTGGCCTTTATTGCAAAGGGAATGGAGTATAAAAGTAGGGAAGTCCTGTTACAACTCTACAGGGTGTTGGTGAGACCAGACCTGGAGTACTGTGTACAGTTTTGGTCTCCTTATTTAAGGAAGGATATATTTGCATTGGAGGCAGTTCAAAGAAGGTTCACAAGGTTGATTCCGGAGATGAAGGGGTTATCTTATGAAGAAAGGTTGGGCCTATACTCATTGGAGTTTAGAAGAATGAGAGGGGATCTTATTGAAATGTATAAGATTCTGAAGGGGCTTGACAGGGTAGTTGCAGAGAGGATGTTTCCCCTCGTGGGGGAATCTAGAACTAGGGGGCATAATTTCAGAATAAGGAGGCACCCTTTTAAATCGGAAATGAGGAGGAATTTTATTTCTCAGAGGGTCGTGAATCTTTGGAATTCTCTTCCCCAGAGAGCTGTGGAGGCTGGGTCATTGAATATATTTAAGGTGGAGATAGACAGATTTTTGAATGATAAGGGAGTCAAGGGTTATGGGGAGCAGGCAGGGAAGTGGAGTTGAGGCCAAGATCAGATCAGCCATGATCTTATTGAATGGCGGAGCAGGCTCGGGGAGCCAAATGACCTACTCCTGCTCCTACATTTTATGTTCCTATGTGATGTGCCGAATAACGGTCTGAATCCAAGAGGTTAAGGCTTAAAAGTCAAGGCTTTTATTAAGAACATAACATCAAATTAACACAGGGCACCCATCATTCATCACCGACACAGTCTTTATGAGTAAAACCCAGCTCTTATAAGTAAGACTCCCACCAATCCGAAGGATCCAGAGGGGCAGGGCTAGGGAGGAGCATTAGTGGTTACACCTGTAGAACATTCCAGACATTAACAAGTACAACAACAACAGCCAGTACAAATGCCAGAACACAAATGCCAGAACACAGAGTTATTTCATCACACTATGTTCTTATGGTCATGCTGGAGTGGTGCCTGGGCCATTTTAACTCCCAGCCCTCATTTCCATCTCTCAATTGAGTCTCCCGACAAATCCCAGCAGGAATCAGTGCTTGGCCGGTGGGTGGGAGAAGCCCGGGGCAAGGGAGGTCCAAAGTTTCCTTGTGGAGCCGATAGGAACAAACCTGCTCCTTCAGGTCCACATGGAGATTGTAAAAATGTTTTAAGCCTTACCTTCTCAGCCCTTCTCTGGGCCTGCTCCTGCCTGCCACCAGCTTTATCTGGCAAGCCTGGCACCAGGCATGGCTCACGTGACTGCACATTACAATCACGTCAGGGTCCTACTTACATCACAGGATCCCAACTTTTACATATTTATGAGGCCCTTGCCTACATGCACCAAGGGCCTCACATAGGGCAAAACATGTCAGTTAAACTGGTGATAGACATGAGCACGGTGTCAGCCCAGAGGGGAGGACGCTGCCTCTATTAAAATCTCCACACTCCCTTATCTCAGTGGCAAAAGGGGTTAAAATCATCCCTCATATTATATTATAGGTCTAAACTGGAGACATAGGTCACTGGTACATACTTAAATTTTGTTCTGAAATCGCAGCACAAAACAGGCAGAAAAATGTAGTCACGATTATCCCCCTCCAATTTCTTTTGCAATTGTTCTTTGTTTACAACAGCTTTGAGGTCTTCTGGCTGCTATCCTATATACACAATGAATTTAATCTATATCTATGTGTTCATGCAGCAAGGCGAAACATGTCACTTAAACTGGTGGTGGGCATCAGCGCAGCCTCCTCCTGGAGGGGAGGATTTTAGCAAAGAGGTCAATAACCAGGGGGCATAGATTTAAAGTAATTGGTAGAAGGATTAGAGGGGATTTGAGGAGAAATGTTTTCATCCAGAGGGTGGTGGGGGTCTGGAACTCACTGCCTGAAAGGGTGGTAGAGGCAGAAACCCTCATCACATTTAAAAAGTACTTGGATATGCACTTGAAGTGCCAAAAGCTACAGGGCTACGGACCAAGAGCTGGAATTTGGGATTAGGCTGGATAGCTCTTTCTCGGCGGGCACAGACACAATGGGCCGAATGGCCTCCTTCTGTGTTGTAAATTTCTATGATTCTATGAACACATAGTGATAGATTAAATTCATTGTATATATAGGATAGCAGCCAGAAGATCTCAAAGCTGTTGGCTTTGTTCCCTACTTCTGAGCACGTCTCTTTCAGCGGGCACATCTCTTTCAGTGGGCATTGTGCTAGTGAGTGAGCCTTACTAAGTGGCTTGGGTAGTGGATCACTCCAATTCCAGGAAGTGGCAGTGGCATTATTGTGAACTGCTCTGCTTGTCTGCTGTATCAGTCCCTGATAGGCACTGCTTGCATCACTAGAATTTGGGAGTTTTCCTATTTCAGTGCAGTGAGCTTGCGTCGGATGTTTCTATATGTGGAGACGTCATTACACCTGGTCTCCACCCCCTTTGTGTTTGATATACATTACCTTGGATATTATCCAGTAGGTGAGGCATTTAAATCGTATGATAATGACACCAGAGTGACATCAGAATGCTCCTTGCATCATATTCCTGGGTTTCCATTTGGAAGACACCAAAAAAGAAGGTTGCCGAAAGAAAGTGGGCTTTGGAGATTGTGGCCTGCACTTTCAGATTGGAAGATCTGAAAAGGATTCAGCTGCAACCTCCTAACATCTCTAAAAATTCAAGTTTTAAGGCCAGCAAAGAGTAGCAGTGAGGATGGAGAAATTCTGTTTGCTGCAGGCCTGTTCCATTCTATGGGACAGAATCACCTCCAAATGAGGGCCAAAGCATGCCAATGAGCTGAACCTGGAAACTCAACTGGGTTCAATTGCACTCCAGTTGGATGCATGGGGTTGGGGTGGGAAGGAAGAGAAATTTCAGCCCCATTGCTTCTGCAGTGCTGCTGCACGGTTCTCCTCAAAATTATTGTTTTATATAGCTTCCATTTCATTGCCAAACATGATTTTCTACACCAAAGCACAAAGTAACCGCTATTTATATTGCCAGCAGTTACTTTTTTCATGCCACAATGATTATTGTTGTATTATTACCCCATGAATGATGCTAATTTTATCCTTATACTGGTCATATTCGTTTGTACTATGATTTTCAGAACAACTGAATTGAAATTAAATGAGATTGCTCTTCAAACAGATCAATGAAGGGGTCATTCATAATTTTCAAATTTATTTGCCACGGTGCAAAGAACTGGTTTGCATATTGTAAAAAGGATTACAACGAGAAGTATTACAAAACAGTAAGAAAAAGTTAATGGAAATGTAAACAGAAAATCATGGTGATCATGTGTCAAATTCTCAATATATGCTCCTGGCAGGCAAAGCTGCCAACTGGGAGCACAATTTTGTAATATTACCCTTAGTTATTCTTGTTGTGTGCTACCATTCAGGTTACTAACAGGTCCTACTTGCTAAGGGTGATCAGCATTTCTTTATATTTGGATTAGAAGTTTCAAAATGAACATTCTCTATAATTCACAGAATAAAGTCAATTTGGAAGCAGGGACTGCCTCCGACAGGCGGTCAGAAAATGGACAACAGGACACCAGAAGCTTGATGGTGTTTCTATCACTATCACCAAGACTCAGATGTGCACCTCCCAAATTATCACAACAATAGGCATGTACCACTAAAACACTACACCAACTCTGCATCCCTTCTCAAACAAACACACCATTTATTGTATCTTTAGAGGAGTCGTTCCATAAGAACATAAGAAATAAGAGAAGGAGTAGGCCATACGGCCCCTCGAGCCTGCGCTGCCATTCAATAAGATCATGGCTGATCATCGACCTCAACTCTACTTTCCCGCCCGATCTCCATATCCCTTGATTCCCCTAGAGTCCAAAAATCTATCTATCTCAGCCTTGAATATACTCAAAGACTCAGCATTCACAGCCCTCTGGGGCAGAGAATTCCAAAGATTCACAACCCTCTGAGTGAAGGAATTCCTCCTCATCTCGGTCTTAAATGGCCTACCCCTTATCCTGAGACTATGCCCCCTAGTTCTAGACACTCCAGCCAGGGGAAACAACCTCTCAGCATCTACCCTGTCAATCCCCTTCAGAATCTTGTATGTTTCAATGCGATCACGTCTCATTCTTCTAAACTCCAGAGAGTATAGGCCCATTCTACACAATCTCTCATCATAGGACAGCCCTCTCATCCCAGGAATGAATCTAGTGAACCTTCGTTGCACCGCCTCCAAGGCAAGTATATCCTTCCTTAGATAAGGAGACCAAAACTGCGCACAGTACTCCGGGTGTGGTCTCACCAAGGCCCTGTACAATTGTAGCAAGACTTCCTTATTCTTATACTCCAACCCCGCTCATGGGATGTGGGTGTCACTGGCAAGGCCAGCATTTATTCCGCATCCCCAACTGCCCTTGAGAAAGTGGTGGTGAGCTGCCTTCTTGAACCGCTGCAGTCTGTGAGGTGAAGCTACTCCAACAGTGATGTTAGGGAGGGAGTTCCAGAATTTTGACCCAGTGACGAATGAATGGCAATATATTTCCAAGTCAGGATGGTGTGTGACTTGGAGGGAAATTTGCAGGTGGTGGTGTTCCTATGCACCTGCTTACCTTGTCCTTATAGGGTGATAGAGGTCACGGGTTTGGGAAGTGCTGTCGAAGAAGCCTTGGGGAGTTGCTGCAGTGCATCTAGCAATATGGTTGACTCTTAACTGCCCTCTGAAATGGTCTAGCAAGCCATTCAGTTAAGGAAAATTAGGGATGGGCAATGGCCCAGAAATTTGGGTCGGGGGCTTCCCGCGGGTGCAAGCCCCCGACCTGCACTTACCTTGCGCGCCGGCCGTTGAGCTGTGGGCCCCCGTGGAATTCCGATCCGGGGCCTGGTCCAGCTGCCGGTGCGCAGTGCTTGCGTATCCCAGGGGTGCAGTTAGTTCGATACGTCCCCTGGGATCACGTGGGCCGTGGGGAGCCAATCGGAGCAGGGAATGCTCCATTCATAAGATTGACAGGAAGCACTGTCAAAACTTATAAATACTACGGCCCCAAAACAGCACTAAATCTTCAAATAAATTTTTTTTAAATCACATTTTTTAAATAAACTATAAATTACATGAAATAACTATTTTAAACAATAATTTAAATTTTTGAAAAAAATAATTTTATTTTTTAACGGGGCTAAAAATAAACTTGTCTTGCTTTAAAGTGTTTAAAAATAATAAACCTGTGGAAAAAATGTTTTAATTTTAATTAATTCACCACTTACCTTGTAAAAAGTAGGCCTTACCCTCCCGGGAAAACCTGCAAAAAAAAACAAAGTTCGATGCGCACGCGCAGCCTCTCCCGCGCACGCGTACGACCTCTTAACCCCTGCTTTCAGGGGAACGGAAGTGCCGGTTTCCCGCGCATGCGCAGTGCATGCAGGAAAACGGCACCTCCATTGGGCCTATGGGTGAGTACCCTGTGCGTACTCACCCGTGGAGACCCGAATTTCTGGGCCATTAAATGCTGGCCTTGCCAGCGATGCCCACATCCCAGGAACAAATAAAGAAAAAAAAAGATGGTGCACACTACAGCCACGGTGCACCAGCAGTGGAGGGAGTGAATGTTTAAGGTTATAGATGGAGTGCCAATCAAATGGATAGCGTCGAGTGTTGTTGGAGCTGCACTCATCCAGGCAAGTAGAGAGTATACCATCACACTCCTGACTTGTGCCTTGTAGATGCTGCAAAGGCTTTGGGGAGTCAGGAGGTGAGACACTCACTGCAGAATACCCAGCCTCTGACCTGCTCTTGTAGCCACAGTATTTACATGGCTGGTCCAGTTAAGTTTCTAGTCAATGATGACCCCCCAGGATGTTGATGGTGGGGGTTTCGGCGATGGTAATACCGTTGAATGTCAAGGGGCGGTGGTTAAACTCTCTCTTGTTGGAGATAGTAATTGCCTGGAACTTGTGTCACGAGAATGTTATCTGCCACTTATCAGTCCAAGCCTGAACATCGGCCAGGGCTTGCTGCATGCGGGCACGGACTGCTTCATTAGCTGAGGAGTTGTGAATGGAACTGAGCACTGTGCAATCATCATCAAACATCCCCTCTTATGATTCTATGATGGAGGGAAGGTCATTGATGAAGCAGCTGAAGATGGTTGGGCCTAGGACACTGCCCTGAGAAACTCCTTCAGTGATGTCCTGTGGCTATGATGATTGGCCTCCAACAACTACAACCATCTTCCCTTGTGCTAGGTATGACTACCCTGCTAGTTACATCCTCAACAAACTATAATAAATTTGTTAAACACGATTTTTCTTTCATAAAACCATGTTGACTCTGCCTAATCATATTATGGTTTTCTAAGTGCCCTGTTACCACTTCCTTAATAATGGATTTCAGCATTTTCCCGGTGACTGATGTCAGGCTAATTGGCCTGTAGTTCCCTGTTTTCTCTTTCCCTCCTTTTTTGAATAGCAGGGTTACATTTGCTACCTTCCAATCTGTTGGGTCTGTTCTAGAATCCAGGGTATTTTGGAAGATCACAAAAATGCATCCACTATCTCTGCAGCTACCTCTTTTAGAACCCGAGGATATAGGCCATCAGGTCCAGGGGATTTGTTGACCTTTAGGCCCATTTGTTTCTCAAGTACTTTTTCTCTACTGATATTAATTTCTTTAAGTAACTTATTCTTATTAGCCCCTTCGTTCTCCACTATTTTTGATATGGTTTTTGTGTCTTCTACTGTGAAGACAGATACAAAATATTTGTTTAAAGTCTCTGCCATTTCCTTATTCCCATTATAATTTCTCCTGTCTCAGCCTCTAAGGGACTAATGCTTACTTTTGCTACTCTTTTCCTTCTTACATACTTGTAGAAGCTCTTACAATCTGTTTTTATGTTTCTTACTCATTCACTCTCTTAATATTCTGTTTGCTCCCTTTTTATCAATTTTTTGGTCGCCTTTGCTGGTTTCTAACCCTTTCTCAATCCTCAGGCTTACTACGATTCTTTGTAACATTATAAGCCTCTTCTTTTAAGCTAATACTATCCTTAATTTCTTTAGTTAGCCACGGATACATCACTTTTCCTGTGGAGTTTTTATTTCTCAATGGAATATATATTCATTGAGAATTTTGCAATATTTCTTTAAATGTTTGCCACTGCTTATCTTCCGTCATACCTTTTAATCTAATTTCCCAATCTACCTTTGCCAACTCGCCCCTCATACCTATGTAATTGGCTTTATTTAAGTTTAAGGCTCTTGTTTCGGACTGAAGTATTTCATTCTCAAACTTAAAGTGAAATTGTATCATATTATGATCACTCTCCCCCAGAGGATCGTTTACTATGAGATTACTAACTAACCCTGTCTCATTACACAATACAAGATCTAAAATAGCCTGTTCCCTGGTTGGTTCCATGACGTACTGTTCCAGGAAACTGTCTCAAATGCATTTCATGAACTCGTCCTCCAGACTACCTTTGCCAATTTGATTTGCCCAGTCTTTATGAAGATTAATATCCCCCTCGATTATTGCATTCCCTTTGTTACAAGCTCCTATTATTTGTTAATACTCTGTCCAATGGTATAGCTACTGTTAGGGGGCCAATAAATTACTCCCACCAATGTTTTCTGCCCCATATTATTTCTTATCTCCACCCATACCGATTTGACTTCCTGATCTTCCAAGCCTAGATCCTTTCTCATGACTGTCCTATGTCATGTTTATTATCAGGGCTGCACCCACCTTTTCCATTCTGCCTGTCTTTTCCAAAACGTCAAGCTCCCTAAAATATTTAGTTTCCAACCTTGGTCACCTTGCAACCACGTCTGTGTAATGGCTATTAGATCAAACCCATTGATCTCTATTTGTGCCATTAATTTGTCTATATTGTTATGACTGCTTCATGCATTCAGATAAAGAGCCCTTAATTTGAACTTTTTACTATTATTCCCTGCTTTCACCTTATTGGCTAATGCACTATTACCATTAAACTCTCTGTCCCTTCCTCTCACACTCTGCTTATCTTTACCCAAATCGCTACACTGCTCCATTGCCGTGAGTATTCTCTTTAGTTTTCTAAATTTGCCCTCACCTGACACCACCCTCCAACACCCCCCCACCCATCCCACCACACCACCCCCGCTTTTTAGTTTAAAGCCCGATCTATAGCTCTAGTTATTCAATTCGTCAGGACACTGGACCCAGCCCGGTATCAGTGGAGCCCGTCCCCATGGAACAGCTCCCTCTTTCCCCAGTACTGGTGCCAGTGCCCCATGAATTGAAACCCCTTCCTCACATAGCACTGTTTGAGCCACGCTTTTAACTCTCTGATCTGCTTGTCCCTATGCCGATTTGCGCGTGGCTCAGGTAATAATCCGAACCAATGAGGTTCTGCGTTTTAATTTGAACTCTAGCTCCTCAAACTCTCTCAGCAGAACCTCATTCCTAGTTCTACCTATGTCGTTGGTTCCAACATGGACCACGACAGCTGGATCCTCCCCCTCTTACTTCAAATTCTTCTCCAGCCACAAGGAGATATCCTTAACCCAGCCACTGAGCAGGCAAGACAGCCTTCGGAACTCCTGGTCGCCGGTGCAGAGAATAACATATATCCCCCTGACTATACTGGCCCCTACTACTACTACAACATTCCTTTTCATTCTCCCCGCTTGAATGGCCGCCTGTACCATGGTAAGTTTGCTCATCCATACAGGAAGCAAGAACCTCATACCTGCTGGATAAGGGCAAAGGTCGAGTCTCCTCCAGCACTGAACCTGGGTCACCTTACCTGCCTGAGTCGCAGTCACGCCCTCCTGTCCCTGACCACTAACCAGACCTGTACCACTACCCAACCTAAGGGGTGTGACCGCCTCCTGGATCAAAGTGTTCAGGTAAGTCTCCCCCTCCCTGATGCCCCACAATGTCTGCACCTCGGAATCCAGCTCAACAACTAAGAGCTGAAGTTCCCCGAGATGCAGACACTTACTGAAGACATGGTCGCGACACTCTCCACAAAGTCCCAGTGCTGCAGTTGTGGCACACCAACTGCACTGCCATCCCTATATAACCTTGTTGTATTTATTTATTTATTTATTTATTTAATTAAAGATTATGGGCGGAATTTTGCCAGCTCTCAGTGGACGGGATGGGTGGTGGGTCAGCTGTTAAATTTAAAATGATTGACAGCGGGTCTGGAACCAGCTGTCAAAACGCGCACACTGGACTGTCCCAATGTCGGGTCTGTCAGCGCTGAGCAGACCCAATAGGCAGCAGTGGGGGAGACAAGTAAAATCATTAGTGGCTTGTTTACAGACATTTAACTTTTTTTCACAGCTTTTTGGATTTGACAGGTCACCCACCAGTTTCCCGCTGTGCCTAGATGGGAAACTGAGGCCTGAAGCTGAGGCGGGAGGTCAGTGGCCATTGAATCAGCTGATGAGTTGACAGCTTCAAATGTCAAGTCATAGCTCCCAGCTGATTGAGAAATGTTCGCTTAACCACTAGCTTCTCTAAACTGCATTTCCACTACAGATTCACCACGCTGCAAGTTTTTACACAAGTCTCCATCCAGTCTGACCTCATTACCTCTCCCACCATTGACAGATCGCTTCTGTCATCTCTACTTCACCTGCAATCTATTCCATCAGCGTGGGTGCCCTTGGTCTTCAGAATCCCACCACGACCAGCCCCAACACCAGCAGCACCAGGCACACCAGCAGCACCAACAACAACAAACTTCTCCGCAATCACCTGGTGCTGCACAGTACAGAGGGCATCAGCACCCGACCACATTGCTGCCTAGGAGGCCAGGAATGGCCTCACCATGGCCACATTTAATTCACTTGACGGTGTACACCCTGGCGACCACATGATGTGCCAGGTTGGCACCACCCCCACACCAACAACATGAAGTATCCCTACAATGCCCAAGCCATTCCTTTCACACCCATCAGCATTCACTGCAACTCACTAATTCACTTCCAAAGGTGCACACAAATCTTTCCAAGAACGCAAAGTGTTAAAAATAAAGGTTTCAATGTTTGACACCACATTAACAGAAACTTCACATGAACATTGGCTAAAACACCCAAGTGCCTACCCTTGTGTGTTGTTAGTTGGTATGATTGGACAAGGATGAAGGTGAGTGTGAGGGGTGGCTTGTGAGATGGGGAAGTGATAATGTAGATAGAGAGGGATGGATGGAGTTGCAAGGTAAGTTGGTGTGAGTAAGGATGTATATGAGTAGGGTAGGGAAGGCAGAGTGAGGTGAATGTGATGAGTGGCATAGCAGGATGAGGTGGAGTGTGGCTTTGCAGTAACATTTTGTGATCTACTGAGATCATTGAAAGGTTTGCAGCACTGCAGCCAGGTCCTCCTGACTACATCCCTGCTTGTGCCCTCTTGTGCAATGTGAAACCGGACTACGTTGGTGTCCTGGGGAGGTCTCTTCCACTCATGGGAAGGGAAGAGGACCTCCCTGCATGCTGTGACTCCCTCCATAAGCATATGCAGGGAGTCATGGGAGAGCCTGGGTGCAGCCCTGCACCTCCATTCAGGGCTTGTCCGTGTTTGCGGCACCTCAATGCTGTAGAACACTGACAGCACAAATATCAAACTAAATTTGGGCATGGCCCCTTTAAGGAAACCGGCTAATGACGTGTCATAAATAATGTCATTAGACCCACTTCCTTCAATTGGCCGGGAAATGCGCTGGGCGGGCTTAACAAGCCCAATCATCGGAAAGTAATTTCAGAGGCCGGGATGGAGACAGCAGCAGGGTCGAGATCTGCCACCGACGTTGCCCGCTATGGGCAAGTCGAGGTTTGTAAGTGTTTAATTAACTTTAGCTTATAATTTAGTTTTTAACTAATTACTAGATCTAGTTTACGTTATAGGTAGATGGAATTAAATATTTACCTGTAAAATAAAGCACTACAAGTTTTGGAGGCAAAAAGCAGCACCTCCTTCCCCCTCTGCTCTGAATTCCCACTCTCTCCAAATTCCCAACTTTGTTTAGATGCATTCCGTTTAAGACCACGCTGTGCAGACCTCAGATCAATCTCCCTGGTTGTTGTAATGTATATACCTTTAAGGGGGGGAACTATGTTTTACAGCTCATGTATACTGCAGTACCAGCAGTGACCACACCTGTATATAGCACTGAGTAGTAATCTGTACAGATCAGTTGCAGTGTGAGCCACGTTGAGTAAACACCTGTTGTACCGTTCTCCGCAGTCTGTGTCTTACTATACACGGACGCAACATTGGCGACGAAGCAGGTTCGAACCTACCTGCAACTCTGCATCACCTCCCAGGGATTCGTTCCTGGAGATCAGTGGATTGGAGGCCAAGGCCAGAGACTCAGGCGTCGACCACGGGCAACCGCCCAGTCATCCAGCAGAGACTCGAGAATTGCGGGGGAGGCTGTCGAGAGCCAGGCTTGGCTTTCCAGTCAAGGTGGTCCAGCGAAACGGGCTGGCAACAGGTAGTGCACAGACCCTTCCCGGACAGCAGCAGGCTAGAGCCCGACCGAGGGGCACAGCAAAGGGCCGAGCAGCGTCGATGGGGGAGAGAGAGGGCAGAGCGCACAGGGTGCAGCCGGTGTTCAGGGGCCGAGCAGCGTCGGAGAGAGGGAGAGAGAGATGCGCAGAAACCCGCGAGGCGCCGCCATTGCCACGAGGACCGCCGAGAGCAGCATTGGCAGCAGCACAGGAGAAGCGCGCGAAACCTACAGGGCGCCGCCATTGCCACGAGAACCGCCGGGAGCAGCGTGGCAGCAGCGGGGGAGGAAGGAAAGCACGGGAGACGCCATTTTAAGCCATTGGGAGACGCCATTTTAAACCACACCCAAAATGCCGAAGAGTAGCAATATCACCGTATTTGACAATGAAGTCGAAGATTGGACTACATATGTCGAACGAATAGAGGTGTACTGCAAGGCAAATGAGGTGTCAGATGACAAGAAAGCATCGGTATTGTTAAATTTAATGGGTGCAAAGACGTATGGTTTACTATAAAATCTAGTAACCCCAACGAAGCCAATGGAAAAGAGTTTTGAGGACATAGTAACTGATGTAATAAAAAGTCTCACACATCAAGGAACTTTAAAGTAAGCTTTAAACAACTTATAATTCTACTATATACAAGAGCGGTCTTCACCATGCCTCTAGGAGAAGCCCTTTTACTATACTGAGCAGTTCAGTATTTATACTAGTCCAAACACAGGAAGTGACGTATGCACAGGAAGTGATGTATGCACAGAGTTCACAGTTCACAGTTCACAGGAAGTGATGTGCACATCACTTCCTCCGGAAGTTATTTATTATTATTACATTCTTCCCTCCTGCGAGATTAGAAGGCTGTGGTTTTCCTTTTATTCCGCAGCCGCCGAACGAGGAAGAGTCGCACCCGTTTGGGTTCCCGTCGTAGAGGGTCACTGGTCCGCTTACATGCTGTTGGCCATTGGTCAGAGTCTGTGTGGCCTGGATTACCCTGTGAAGGGTCGGGGAGATCATGGCTTCGTGTACGAGCCCCAATAGGTGCAGAGTCGGTCTGTCTCTGTTCAGAGGGAGGTGCAAAGCTGGTCTGTGGCGGATCAGTACTTTGGTGCGCGGTACTGGGAGGGTCGCAACTTTGAGTACGGGGTTCTACCGGCACCAAGCTAGTTGGTGTCAGATCAGGATCCTGGAGAGGGGTACCCGGTAGGTTCCAAGAGGCTCCTGGTAAAATACCATCACTCGATGTCCCACTAGGTCCTGGTGGGCAGGGAGCCAGATCCCGTAATGATACGGTAGATTCTCGGCCGTCGGGATATCGTATGTATGCATAGGTGGGGTTGGCATCGGTTAGTTCGACCTCATCTACGAGAGGGTCATTTTTAGACGTCCGAACGTATCTTCGGAGTAGTACAGGTCCAGGAGTAGTTAGCCATGACGGGAGGGATGTCCCATAAGATGAGCGACGCTGGAATCCAAAGAACCGCTCATGAGGTGTAGTATTTGTGGCTGTAGAAAGAAGGGACCGTATAGAGTGCAATGCATCCGGAAGCACTGCTTCCCATTGCTGGTTTGGTAGGCCCCGAGATCTTAAAGCAAGATGTACGGAATTCCAGATGATACCGTTATACCTCTCTACCTGCCCATTTCCGATGGGATGATATGGCGTCGTTTTGCTTGTAGCAATTCCCCGTTCTGAGAGGTAGTCCTTGAGTTCCCTTGACATAAAGGATGGACCCCGATCCGAGTGAATGTAAGTCGCCATGCCACAGAGAGAAAATACCTGCTCAAGGCAGCAGATTACTGTGGACGCCAGCATATTGGAGCAGGGGAAGGCAAATGGAAAACGTGAATATTCATCAATCATGGTGAGCAAATATGTGTTCCGAGTTGAAGAGGGCACTGGGCCCTTAAAATCGATGCTAAGTCGTTGCATCGGTTGGGTTGCGTGTATGAGCATACCATCTGAGGGGCGGAAGAACTGAGGTTTTAATTCTGCACAAAGCCGGCATTCTGAGCACATTTTCTTTACATCTCCAATAGAAAAAGGGAGATTCCGTGATCGTACGAAATGTAGCATGCGTGTAACGCCAGGATGACACAATCCATTATGGACATCTATGAGAGTAGAGGACGATATAGTGGAGCAGAATGCTCGTGTGAGGGTATCCGGGGCCACATTCTCCTTGCCAGGTCGATAGTGAATGGTGTAACCAAAAGAGGCCAGTTCCATCCTCCAAAGCTGTATTTTATTATTCTTAATTTTGGTTCGTTTTCGATTATCGAGCATGAAGGCGACTGATCGCTGGTCCGTGATTAATGTAAAGTGCTGGCGAGCTAGGAAATGGTTCCACTTCCGTACCGCCTCTATGATGGCTGTGGCTTCCTTCTCAACCGGAGGATAATGTAGCTCGGCACCTTGTAAGGTCCTGGACATAAATGCTACAGGACGACCTTCCTGATTTAGAGTAGCCGAGATCGCCACCTCCGAGGCATCATATTCGACTATGAAAGGGAGATTCTCATCGATGGAGTGAAGAGCCGCTTTCTCCAACTGTTTTTTGAGAAGGTTAAAGGTTGCAACAGCCGCTGTTTCCAATGGAAATGATCTAGCATGCAGCAAGGGTTGGATTTTGTCTGAAAAATTAGGAATCCATTTAGCGTAGTATGCAAACAGACCGAGAGCCCAACGTAAAGAAGCCGGATTCTTAGGTGACGGGAGCTCTTGGAGCAGGCGAAGTCTTTCTGGGTCTGGCTTAATGATACCATTGCCTACACAGTAGCCAAGGATGTTGATGGTCGGTTGCGACTCAACAGATTTAGATTCATTCAAAGTTAAGTTACGGTGATGGAGAGCATCCCGAAATTTTTGGAGGTTGGCGTCGTGTTCCTATTGATCGTGACCTGCAATAGTAATGTTACCAAGATAGGGAAAAGTGTCCCTTAACTTTTCCTGCTTAACCAGGCCATCCATTGCCCGTTGGAAGACAGCCACTCCATTAGTAACCCCGAATGGGAGGCAACGAAATTGGTACAGCCGTCCATTAGCCTCAAAGGCCGTGTACTGCTTATCTGAGACCTTCAAGGGTACCTGATGATAGGCACTTTTCAAATCGTAAGTTGAGAACACTTTGTATTCGGCCAGTTTATTAACCATATCATCAATGCGTGGCAATGGGTAGGCGTCCAAGTCAGTATACTGATTGATGGTTTGCGAATAATCAATGCATAGTCGTTGTTTGTGAGGTTTTAGAGGGTTCTTGGCGATGACGATTTGAGCCCGCCAGGGCGACGAACATGGTTCGATGATATCCTCTGCTAAAAGTCGAGAGATTTCAGCCTCAATAAAAGTTTGGTCTTCCTGACTAAAGTGCTGCGATTTCGTTATTATTGGTTTGCATCGAGGAGGAATACTGGCAAATAATGAGGGTTCATCAAGTGAAGCTGCTGATAATGCACAAAACGGTAATTCAGACAGTATATTAGAAATAGTAAGTCCTGGTTTGGATCCGCCGAACTCAATGGTGAGTTTCTTATGCTGTTTTTGAAAATCCAGCCCTAAGATGAGATCACTACATAAGTCCTTGAGCACCGAAAGTCGGGTGGAGGGATACATGCGACCATTAAGTGTCATATCAATAATACAAAAGCCGGAGATTCTGGTATTAAGTGATGACTGAGCCATCGCAATTGCCTGGTCCGATGGGAAGATATGTAGTTTCAATTTCGCAACAATCTGTTCTCTAATGAAACTATCAGTACTTCCTGAGTCAATTAAGGCATCTAAGGTATGCCCATTAACTGAAACTTTTGTAGCTGCTTGAAACAGGTTCTGTGGGCAAGCAGCTGTAATTGGTGTGGTTGCACAGAGAGTGGCTGAAACTCTAGGTGTGCTTCTTCGGGAGAGAGCTCGAAAGGAAGCTTGATAGGTCCTAGCCGGAGCATCTTGATAGGCCCTAATTGGGGCAGTTCGGTAGGCCTTAGCTGGATAGGCCCTCGCAGAGGCTCTTGATTGGCAAACTTTTGCAAAGTGTCCCTTTTTATCGCAATGACTGCAGATCGCATTGCGAGCAGGGCAGAATTTCCTAGGGTGAAAAGAATCTCCACAAAAGAAGCATTCCTTCCTAGATTGCCAAGAGGCTGCTAAAGTTGGGTCATCCTCCTCTTCTTCATCAGAATTATCATCAGGATTAGATTCCTCCATGATAGGGTTCACCTGAGGCCACTTGAATCGTCTGGTTGCAGTTACAGCAGCAGATCGAGATCTGGGCAGCTGATAGAGGTCTGCATTTTTCTTTGCCAAATCCAGAGAACAAGCCAGGTCAAAAGCCTTTTGTAGCTCAAGTGTTTTACTTTCTAGCAGACACTGGCGTATAAATGGAGAGGCAATCCCGCAGATGAAAGCATCACAAATCATTTCTTCGTGGTACAGCTCAGCCGAGGCTGCCTGAAAGTTACAATCTACGCTGAGCCTGCGAAGTTCTTGAAGGGATTCGTTAATCGATTCCCCTGGCCCTTGTCGGGCTGTGGCCAGTAGATGTCTAGCATAGACCTCATTTGCGGTCTTGGCATATAGTTTTTTAAGTGCCCGGATCACCTCATCATAATTATCCCATTCATCAACATATTCAAACACTGTTGGGGTCACATAGTTGATAAGTATCCTCAGTTTAGTAGAAGCATTCGCTTTACATTCATCAAGAAAATTCTCAAAAGTACGGTACCAATGCTTCCATACCCTGCCAGCTGCTGGTGCATTTGGGTCCAAGTCCCGACGAGTAGGTTTAAGGATGTTTTCCATGATGGGTGGTTCCCTGGATCCTTAACTCCGAGTTTGTCCGAAGGTCTAGTATTTGTGAGTGTAAATACTAAGTTGTTTAAATTGATGTAATAAAAAGTCTCACACATCAAGGAACTTTAAAGTAAGCTTTAAACAACTTATAATTCTACGATATACAAGAGCAGTCTTCACCATGCCTCTAGGAGAAGCCCTTTTACTGTGCTGAGCAGTTCAGTATTTATACTAGTCCAAACACAGGAAGTGACGTATGCACAGGAAGTGATGTATGCACAGAGTTCACAGTTCACAGGAAGTGATGTGCACATAACTTCCTCCGGAAGTTATTTATTATTATTACAGTAACGATACTAAAGGAACATTTAAACCCCACATCGCTGCTGATAGCAGAAAGATTCAAGTTTCACAAACGGAACCAGCATAAGGATGAAAGCAATGCTGATTATTTAACAGAACTGCGCAAACTATCGAAACACTGCCAGTTTGGAGCGTGACTGGCAGATACCTTAAGGGACAAGTTTGTGTGTGGGCTTCAAAGTGAAGGAACCCAGAAATTAAAAGCAGAACCACAAGGGTAATAATCTCTGGATTATTACCTGAGCCACGAGCGAATTTGGCTAGGACAAATAAAATTAGAGAGTTAAATGCGTGGCTCAAAGACTGGTGTGGGAGAAATGGGTTTTGCTTCCTGGGACACTGGCACCAGTACTGGGGCAGGAGGGAGCTGTTCCGTTGGGACGGGCTTCACTTGGCCAGTGCTGGGACTAGAATCCTGGCGGATCATATAACTAGGGCTGTAGAGAGGGCTTTAAACTAACTAGTGGGGGGGAGGTTCCTAGAGAGCAAATAATAAAAATGACAACAGAGAAGGTCATAGACTTAGGTAGCAGTGGGGAAATTAAAAACCAGAGCGTGTCAGGAAGGGGCAGAAGGTATGGAGTAAAAGGTAAAGTAATAAAAAGGGCAAAAGCAGGAACTAAGTGTCACAAAACATCTTTGAAAGTTCTCTATCTGAATGCACGTAGCATACGTAACAAAATAGACGAGTTAATGGCACAAATAACTACATATGGGTATGATCTTGTGGCCATTACTGAAACATGGCTGCAGGGTGACAATGCCTGGGAATTAAACATACCAGGTTATTTAACGATCAGGAAGGACAGGCAGGAAGGAAGGGGAGGTGGGGTGGCTATGTTAATAAAGGAAGGAATCACTGTAATACAGAGAAATGATATTGGGTCAAAAGATCAGGATAATGAAACAGTTTGGGTGGAGTTAAGGAATAATAAGGGGAAAAAAACACTACTGGCGTAGTCTATAGGCCTCTGAACAGTGGCAACTCTGTTGGACGGAGTATCAATCAGGAAATAGTTGAGGCTTGTAATAAGGGAACATCTATAATTATGGGGGATTTCAACCATCATATTAATTGGACAAATCAAATTGGGCAGAGCAGCCTTGAGGATGAGTTCATTGAGTGTATTAGGGATGGGTTTCTTGAGCAGTATGTAACTGAACCGACCAGGGGGCAAGCAACCTTAGATCTGGTCCTGTGTAACGAGACGGGATTAATTAAAAATGTCCTAGTAAAGGATCCCCTTGGAATGAGTGACCATAACATGGTTGAATTCCATATTCAATTAGAGGGTGAGAAGGTTGGATCTCAAACAAGCGTGCTAAGCTTGAATAAAGGAGACTATGAAGGTATGAGAGCGGAATTGAGTAGAGTGGATTGGGAAAATAGATTAAAGGGTAAGACGATACATGATCAGTGGTGTACATTCAAGGAGTTATTTTACAACTTCCAAAAAAAATATATTCCACTGAGAAGAAAAGGGTGTAAAAGAAAAGACAGCCATCCGTGGCTAAGTAAAGAAATTAAGGATAGTATTCGACTAAAAACAAGGGCATATAAGGTAGCCAAATCTAGTGGGAGGATAGAGGATTGGGAAAACTTTAAAAGACAGCAAAAAATAACAAAAAGATTGATTAAGAAAGGGAAGATAGATTATGAAAGTAAATTAGCAAAAAATATAAAAACAGATAGCAAGAGTTTTTATAGTTATATAAAAAGAAAAAGGGTGGCTAAAGTAAATGTTGGTCCCTTAGAGGATGAGACCAGGAAATTAATGGTGGGAAATATGGAGATGGCAAAAACACTGAATGAATATTTTACATCAGTCTTTACAGTAGAAGACACTAAGAATATCCCAACACTGGACAAACAGGGGGCTAAAGGGGGGGAGGAGCTAAACACGATCAAAATCACTAAGGAAGTGGTACTCGGTAAAATAATGGGACTCAAGGCGGATAAATCACCTGGACCTGATGGCTTACATCCTAGGGTCTTGAGGGAAGTGGCGGTAGGGATTGTGGATGCATTGGTAATAATTTTCCAAAACTCCCTGGACTCGGCAAAGGTCCCGGCAGACTGGAAAACTGCTAATGTAACACCCTTATTTAAAAAGGGCAGTAGACAGAAGGCTGGAAACTATAGACCGGTTAGCCTAACATCTGTGGTAGGTAAAATTTTGGAGTCCATTATTAAGGAGACAGTAACAGGACATTTGGATAATCATAATTTAATAGGACAAAGTCAGCATGGTTTTATGAAGGGGAAGTCATGTTTGACAAATTTGCTGGAGTTCTTTGAGGAAGTAACGTATAGGGTGGATAAAGGGGAACCAGTGGACGTAGTGTATTTAGACTTCCAAAAGGCATTTGACAAGGTGCCACACAAAAGATTATTGCTTAAGATAAAAAATCACGGGATTCGGGGTAATATTCTGGCATGGATAGAGGATTGGCTATCTAACAGAAGGCAGAGAGTTGGGATAAATGGTTCATTCTCAGACTGGCAATCAGTAACTAGTGGTGTTCCGCAGGGGTCAGTGCTGGGTCCCCAACTCTTTACAATCTATATTAACGATTTGGAGGAGGGGACCGAGTGTAACATATCAAAGTTTGCAGATGATACTAAGATGGGAGGGAAAGTAGTGAGTGAGGAGGACATAAAAAACCTGCAAGGGGACATAGACAGGCTAAGTAAGTGGGCAGAGATTTGGCAGATGGAATAAAATACTGGAAAGTGTGAGGTTATGCACTTTGGCAGGAAAAATCGTAGAGCAAGTTATTATCTTAATGGCAAGAAACGGGAAAGTACTGAAGTACAAAGGGATCTGGGGGTCCTGGTGCACGAAACTCAAAAGGTTAGTATGCAGGTGCAGCAAGTGATTAAGAAGGCCAATGGAATGTTGGCTTTCATTGCTAGGGGGATAGAATATAAAAATAGGGAGGTATTGCTTCAGTTGTACAAGGTATTGGTGAGGCCGCACCTGGAATACTGCGTACAGTTTTGGTGTCCATACTTAAGAAAGGACATACTTGCTCTCGAGTCAGTACAAAGAAGGTTCACTCGGTTAATCCCGGGGATGAGGGGATGGACATATGAGGAGAGGTTGAGTAGATTGGGACTCTACTCATTGGAGTTCAGAAGAATGAGAGGCGATCTTATTGAAACATATAAGATTGTGAAGGGGTCGGATCGGGTGGATGCGGGGAAGACGTTCCCGATGATGGGTGAAACTAGAACTAGGGGGCATAGTCTTAGAATAAGGGGCTGCTCTTTCAAAACTGAGAGGGTGGTAGGTCCATGGAATATGCTGCCCCAAAAAGCTGTAGGAGCTACATCATTACATAAATTTAAAACAGAAATAGACAGTTTCCTAGAAGTAAAGGGAATTAAGGGTTACGGGGAGTGGGCAGGAATTTGGACATGAGTCTAAGTTCGGGTCGGTCACGGCCCTGTGGGTAGCGGAGCGGGCCCAGGGGCCGTGTAGCCTGATCCTGCTCCTATTTCGTGTGTCTAATTCTGTTAGATTCAGGAGATGGTTCTGTGATAGTGGATTGGCGGTTAGGATCAGATCAGCCATGATCTTATTGAATGGCGGAGCAGGCTCGAGGGGCCGATTGGCCTACTCCTGCTCCTATTTCTTATGTTCTTATGAAACGGCTTTTATCTGAAAAGGACCTTACGCTGGAAAAGTCTTTCAGCATTGCGGTATCATATGAAGCAGCAGCACGGGGCGCTGCAGAGATACAACAGAGACCGCAAGAATATGGCACAAACGAAATGTCATGTGGAACAGAGAAGTGCTATCGCTGCGGCAGAACAACACATGACCAGAATGATTGCTGGTTCAAAGACAAAGTGTGCAGACAGTGTAGAAAAGTAGGACACATAGCTCGAGTCTGCAGGTCGGGAAAGAAAACCAGCAATAAGAAACCTACCAAGGGAAAGTACAAGAAGGTACATAAGATGACGGAGAATAGTTCAGATGAACAAAAGAGTGTTAACAACTCCGAAAGCAGGGAACTGAGTTGTCTGAAACTACATAATGTGATCACAACGGAGGATCACCGAACCATTTGGGTCACTCTCAAGTTAGCAGGAGTCCAGGTAAAGATGGAATTGGACACAGGATCAGCCCTAACAGTCATAAACCGACGGGACTACGAGCGGCTACTCTCACACAGACCCTTGAGAGACACAAAAATTATTTTGAAGATGTACACGGGGCAAAAAGTCTACCCCAAAGGAAAAATAAGGGTGACCGTTATATATAACGGTAAGGAAACACCAAAACTAGACCTGTATGTATTGCAAGATGGAGGACCACCATTACTGGGACGTGAATGGATCCGGAAAATACAACTGGATTGGCATTCCATACAGGCACTGACTGTGGCTGACAAAAAGGATGATGATCTGATGCGAAAGAAGTGTTCCAGCAAGGACTCAGAACACTAAAAGGCATGACAATGACGATTTAAATTGAAGAAAACGCAAGCCCAAAATTTTTTAAGGCCAGACCGGTACCTTATGCGATCCGCCCAGCCGTCGAAGCAGAGCTGGAGAGTCTGGAACGTTCAGGAGTACTGTCCAAGGTAGACTGGAGCGAGTGGGCTACACCCATCATCCCTGTGATGAAAAAGTCGTTGAGCAGCACGCCTGGGGAACCAAGGAAGGTTCGCATCTGTGGGGACTTTAAGGTAACAGTGAACCTGGTCCTTCACACCGTACAATATCCACTTCCGCGGATTGAAGATATTTTCGCCTCGCTATCTGGAGGGAAATGCTTCACTAAGATTGATCTGGCCCAGGCGTATCTGCAAATGGAGGTAGAAGAAGCATCAAAAAAATACCTCACAATCCACACCGATAAAGGTCTCTACCAATACAACCGGCTGGTATTCAGGGTAGCATCAGCTCCGGCTATTTGGCAGAGGGCAATGGAACAAGTCCTGCAAGGGATCCCAGGGACCCAGTGTTACTTGGACGACATCCTGGTCATGGGCAAAAATGACAGTGATCACCTTGCCAACCTGGAGCAGGTGCTCACTAGATTGCAGGAATATGGGCTCCGAGCTAACCGCCCCAAATGCGAGTTTTTTAGAAAACAGATCTCGTATTGTGGCCACGTTATCGATAAAGAGGGGTTACATAAGTCCCCAGAGAAGATTGAGGCAGTAGTCAAGGCTCCAGCACCGGAAAATGTGTCACAACTGAGGTCGTTCCTCGGGCTGGTAAACTACTACCATAAGTTCTTGCCAAATTTGTCTACAATACTACACCCACTAAACACCCTACTGCAAACTGGGGTGCCATGGAAGTGGAGTGACGAATGTAGATAAGCTTTCCAGAAGAGCAAAACACTAATCACATCGAAAGAGGTATTGGCCCATTACAACCCAGCATTACCAATTCGGTTGGCATGTGATGCGTCACCCTACGGCATTGGAGCAGTGCTGTCGCACAAATTCTCGGACGGCTCAGAGAGGCCAATAGCCTTTGCGTCACAATCACTAACCTCAGCCGAGCGTAACTACACCCAGATTGACAGGGAGGCCCTCAGCCTAGTGTGGGGAGTGAAAAAGTTCAATCACTATCTGCACGGGCAGAAATTCACCTTGCTGACTGATCACCAGCCTCTTGTCTCCATTTTTAATCCGAAGAAGGACGTTCCAGTGATGACTGCGCAACGACTACAAAGATGGTCACTTTTTCTAGGGACGCACCACTATGAGATTGAATATAAGGGCACGAAACAGCATGGAAATGCTGATGGGCTATCACGCCTGCCACTGCCTACTGCGGAGGAAGCACCAGCAGTGGATCCTGTCGAAATATTCCATTCGACTATAGTTGAATACCTACCGGTAACTAACGCTTGTATCGAAAAGGAAACCCGAAATGACCCGACACTGTCTCAGGTATATGATTTGACGGTGAAGGGATGGCCAGCACATGGCAACTCACTGTTGCCAGCATTCTCGACAAGGAGAGAACAGCTGTCAGTGTGCCGGGGGACCTTGATGTGTGGATCCCGAGTGGTAATTCCACCCAAGTTAAGGGATAGAGTGCTCAATGAGCTTCATGAGGGTCATCTGGGAGGGGTAAAAATGAAAAGCCTAGCCAGGGCTTATGTGTGGTGGCCGGGAATCGATAAACAAATCGAGGACCTGACCAAGAGCTGCTCAGGATGCCAGAAAGTCCAAAATGCACCACCACAGGCCCCTCTACACCCATGGGAGTGGCCCTCATCTCCATGGCAACAGGTGCATATTGATTTTGCTGGGCCATTCATGGACTCAATGTTTTTAATAGCCGTGGATGCGCACTCGAAATGGCCTGAGGTCATCAAAATGTCCTCCATCACCACGGAGAAAACTATTGCAGTCCTACGGACCATTTTTGCCAGGAATGGCTTGCCAGAACAGATTTTCTCCGACAACGGACCACAGTTTGTGTCCGAAGAGTTCCGGAGGTTCTTGAAAAAGAATGGGGTAAGGCATTACACATCCGCCCCGTATCATCCAGCCACAAATGGATTGGCTGAGAGGTTCGTACAAACCTTTAAGAAGGCAATAAAGGCTATGTACAACGACAACATTCCGCTGCAGCACAAGGTGGACAATTTCCTGTTCGCCTACCGGAATGCGACACATGCAGTCACCAACCAGGTCCCAGCGATGATGTTCTTTAACCGAAGGTTAAGATCTCGCCTGGGTTTGCTCAGACCAAAAGTATGAAGAGATGTTGAGAGTAAGCAATTCCAGCACATCCATGAGAGGCCAACAAGGAGCTTCAATGTGGGGCAACCAGTTTTGGCCCGCGACTACTGAACAGAAAAATGGCAGCCAGGAACGATATGCACACGGCAGGGCCCACTAATGTACACAGTGGACGTTGGGGAGAGCATCGTGAGACGCCATGCTGGCCAGATCCTAGAGTCACAGGAACAAGTCAACCCCATGCCTCGCCCATACGTACCTGGTGATGAACCCGACGTACAGGTCGCATCTACCCCAGAAACAGTAGCATCGGAAGCTGATGAACCAACCGACGACAGGGGGCCAGAATCGCCTCCGCACCAAGAGCAAGACACTTGGGAAAGGCGCTATCCAGAAAGGATCAGGAAGCCTCCCCAAAGACTGAATATATAAATAGACTATTTTCAGCTAATGTTGCATGTTAAAAGTGTTAATTGTAATTAGTTTGATATTTAATTGTTAAATGAGTGTTATGGTACTGTTAATCTAAAAGGGGAGGAATTGTAATGTATATACCTTTAAGGGGGGAACTATCTTTTACAGCTCATGTATACTGCAGTACCGGCAGTGACCACACCTGTATATAGCACTGAGTAGTAATCTGTACAGATCAGTTGCAGTGTGAGCCACGTTGAGTAAACACCTGTTGTACCGTTCTCCGCAGTCTGTGTCTTATTATACACGGACGCAACAGTTGTCACCTAAATGGAGTGCAGAAGCTTGTCACCCTGTTCAATGCCAAGATCAGACTCTTCCCCATATATGCTCCCTTATTAAGTGATTTATTTCACCTCCGCAACATTGCCACTTCTACCCTTATGCCGTTGAAACCCTTGTCCATACCTTCGTCACTTCAAGTCTTAACTTCTCCAATCCTGCTCTACCTGTCTTCCCCACATCAACCTTCCATCACCCAAATGTCACAATTCACATCCCCATCTTTACTAAATGCTACACTCCCATCGCCCCTATCATTTCCAAGCTCTGCATGCACCAGCATGTCAAATCTTTCCATGGTGTCACCGACTGTCACTTGAATAATCTCTTCCTATTTTATGCCCGTGTGCACTGTCCTTTCCTCTAATACCAGATTTTTCCTTGCTCCTTGCCCCTATGTCTCACCAGTGGTAGCCACTTATTCATCCACTAAGCTCCTGCCCTCTCTAATTCACTTCCAACTTCCCTCCACCTTACCCTCTCTCTCCGTGCTTTCGAATCCACTTCAAAATTCCTCCTCTTCATCAATGCCTTTGATTCCCCATCCATCTCCTCCTTTCCCCAAGCTTGGTACCACCTTATTACAAAGCACTTTGCAACATTTTCCTGCATCTATGGAATGTTATTGTTGTTACAGAAGTCATTTTGTTGTGTTTATATAGCGAGTGCTACCTTTTGTATATGCAGCTCAATTGCTCCTGACAGTAAACAGTTGTAAAATATATTAATGTACTGATCCGATGTTAAGAGTTTTTTTTGCTTGTGAACTGTTTGTTCAACTGGAATTAATAGGATATTGGCAAATTTACTTCGGAATTACAGGATCACACAATGCACTAAATTGAATATGTGAAGCTCGTGTAAAGTGACAGATACGGAATGCAGAGCAGTAACAGCTGGAAAGGTAGACCCAATTTTTCCATTTAAATGGCATTCCCCTCGTACAAGGCACCATTGATTGCAATCAAGTTGTCATCCATGCAGCTGCAGATAATGCCTTGCGTTTTATCAAGATGCAAGGTTAGTGTTTCCTCAATATTCAGATGGTATACAATCGCTGGCAAAATAATTATACAAATCGGTGCTCATTCCCCAAAGAATACTCAAGATGCACAATTTCACTGGCTGCCTACACAGTCCTGCCTGCATGTCAGGTATAACTTGCCCATTTCTAGTTGTTGGGAGCTTTAATGCTTTGCTGTACTTCTCCCATTACTTGCCCAGCAACAGTTGCCAGCAAGGGACTGGTGGTGACCCAAGAAGTACTCCCCTGTTCCTGTGCTTTGGCATGCACGGTACTTCTAGAGGCCAAGTCCTACCTGCAGTCACTGATTTGTGCATATAGACCACCATAGTATTGCTGCAAAGTTTGTGAAGCCCTCCAGCATGAGTGTTTTGCAATGTATTTCCTAGCAAAAGTGGTGTTCATTGAATCTTGGTCTTTAGACCTCAATATCTCGCTATCGTCAATGGAGCATTCCTAAGAGATGTTCCAAGTGTGCCTGCCAACCATGTGCCAGAGGTCTCACCAGAGATGCCACTGAAGCTGCAGGCTGCTCGATGACAGGCTGCAGAGCAGAGAACTCTTGTTTCATGACAGGTGATAGAATCCACAAGTGTAGCTAGACCAGATGCATTGTCTTCTGCATTGATACAAGTGAATTGCTCACCAGTTCATGCTTGTAAAGTATCCTAAATTTAATTTGTGGTTTGATGGGACCAGAATCACAAAGCAAGTTCGAAGTGCCCAAGGTCCTGCTGTACCTCCACACAGCAACACCCAGTCCTTCTTCACCAGCCACCTTCCTCCTTCTTTATTTGATTCAGCCTGTGTTGTCTTGTCAAACACAGTAATACCTTCAAAAGTGTATGTCTGAGCTGGTGCCGAGCTGAAAGTAATGTGAATGCCACAGAGTGCTGAGGGGAGTGTGACATTTCCAGTTGTAACAGCTTCCTCCTTTCGGGCTTGTAGCCATTCTGCAAAAAGAAGATGGCACAAGTTGAGCACAAAGGCATTGTTTTGCATATTTTTGTGGCAATGACAGTAAACACTGTGTTTCGTAAAGGAACACAAACACTGCATTGAATATGATGACAGTGAAAATCGTTGCTATAGTGAATGTGTGCAATTATCATTGCACCAACCAGCAGCATTGCTGTTTCCACAATGTTCAGCATCCCCCATGCTGTGTACACACTCCCAGGCTACAATATCCATAATGGGCCGCTCAAATTGGGTACGGGATTTTACTCACTGAATGTCACCACCAGTCTCAACATGGCATTGCCCACTGAAGGCGTCATCTTTTGCCAAGAAAAGAATAATTTACATTACTTGAGATGTAACTTTGCAGAGAAAAGCAGAGGCTGCACAACGTATACATAAATTGGCAGGGCTCACAGAATGAAATTTGTAATATCTTGCGAGTTGAAAATGGAAAACCATACTAACTACTTTCATATAGTTGGTTATATCTATGTATAAACAAGTTGGGGAGAAATCTTTTGCAACCTCTTAAAGGCATGTGCCTTTTCAAGCTATTGTAATAGCATCATCACCTCTCTTTTGTATTGCATAGCAAGGTGCTTGTTAAATTTAGGTTAGTGATACTCTTCTGTGAAATTATACAGCCAAACATGTCTGTTGCCTGTTACCTCTGCAGCCTCCTTGTAGATGCATTTCTAAAAATGTAGGATAATTGGGACTCATATTCATATATAGCAATGTAAAGTAACTGGCAGCTTTGCCCGTATACAACAATATGAGATAATTGACTGATTCTAAATGCTTACCTTATTGCTTTTCCTTAAATTGGGCAACTTCTGCACATTCTTCCAAACATTGTTAGCATTCCACACAATTATCTCATACACCTATCTGCTTTATTGTGGGTCATTCTTCTGAACTATAGACAGCATTTCTTCAATTCCTTATACCATCTACAGTGATTTGCATGGTCTCTCTGTGATGTGGGTCTTTTTACTCTTAACTCTATCAGTGGTTAACTTTATGTACTTCACAGGTGGTTTGAGTACTGTGCATTATTTAAAGCAATAATTTGCCCATTAATGCAATTAACAGGTAATATCATAATATGATAGAATTCTTCATTAAGATGGAGAGTGAAGTATTTGACTCAGAGACTACAGTTCTGAATTTCAATAAAGGAAACTACGATGGTAGGAGGCGCGAGTTGGGTAGGATTGATTGGGGAATGTTACTCAAAGGGTTGATGGTGGATAGGCAATGGCAAACATTTAAAGATAGCATGGATGAATTACAGAATTTGTTCATCCCTGTTGGGCATAAAAATAAAACAAAAAAGGTGAATCAACCGTGGCTAACAATGGAAATTAGGGATAGCATAAGATCCAAGGAGAGGACATATAAATTGGCCAGAAAAAGCAGCAAACCTGAGGAGTGGGAGCAGTTTAGGATTCAGCAAAGGGGGACAAAGGGATTAATTAAGAGGGGGAAAATAGAGTATGAGAGTAAGCTTGCAGGGAACATAAAAACTGACTGTAAAAGCTTCTATAGATATGTGAAGAGAAAAAGATTGGTGAAGTCAAGCGTAGGTCCCTTGCAGTCAGAATCAGGGGAATTTATAATGGGGAACAAAGAAATGGCCGACCAATTAAATACATACTTTGGTTCTGTCTTCACAAAGGAGGACACAAATAACCTCCCAGTGATGTCAGGGAACATAGGGTCTAATGAGAGGGAGGAACTGAAAGAAATCAGTATTTGTAGGGAAATGGTGTTAGGGAAATTGACGGGATTGAAGGCCGATAAATCCCCAGGGCCTGATAATCTACATCCTAGGGTACTTAAGGAAGTGGCCCTAGAAATAGTAGATGCATTTCTGATCATCTTTCAAAATTCTATAGACTCTGGAACAGTTCCCATGGATTGGAGGATAGGTAATGTTACCCCACTATTCAAAAAAGGTGGTAGAGAGAAAACGGGGAATTATAGACCGGTAAGCCTGACATCGGTAGTGGGGAAAATGCTAGAGTCCATTATAAAAGATGTAATAGCAGAGCACTTGGAAAACAGTGACAGGATCGGACAAAGTCAACATGGATTTACAAAAGGTAAATTGTGCTTGACTAATCTACTGGAAATTTTTGAGGATGTAACTGGTAAAATAGATAAGGGAGAACCAGTGGATGTGGTGTATTTTGACTTTCAGAAGGCTTTCGATAAGGTCCCGCATAAGAGATTAGCGTGTAAAGTTAAGGCACATGGGATTGGGGGCAAGGTACTGACTTGGATAGCGAACTGGTTAGCAGACAGGAAGCAAAGAGTTGGAATAAACGGGTCTTTTACTGAGTGGCAGGCAGTGACTAGTGGGGTACCGCAGGGATCAGTCCTAGGACCCCAGCTATTCACAATAAATATTAATGATCTAGATGAGGGAACTAGATGTAATATCTCCAAGTTTGCAGACGACACAAAGCTGGGTGGGCGTGTGTGCTGTGAGGAGGATGCCGAGAAACTCCAGTATGATTTGGACAGGTTGGGTGATTGGGCAGATGCATGGCAGATGCAGTATAATGTGGATAAAATGCGAGATTATCCACTTTGGTGGCAAAAACAGGAAGGCAGATTATTATCTGAATGGCAATAGATTGGGAAAAGGGGAAGTGCAATGAGACCTGGGTGTCCTTGTGCACCAGTCGCTGAAGGTAAGCATGCAGGTGCAGCAGGCGGTTAAGAAGGCAAATGGTATTTTGGCCTTTGTAGTGAGAGGGTTCGAGTACAGGAACAAGGATGTCTTGCTGCAGTTGTACAGGGCCTTGGTGAGACCACATCTTGAGTATTGTGTGCAGTTTTGGTCGCCTTATCTGAGGAAGGATGTTCTTGCCATGGAGGGAGTGCAGCGAAGATTCACCAGACTGATACCTGGGATGGCAGGAATGACGTATGAGGAGAGATTGGGTCGACTGGGCTTATACTCGCTGGAGTTTAGAAGAATGAGAGGGGATCTCATTGAAATTTATAAAATTCTAACAGGACTAGACAGACTAGATGCAGGAAGGATGTTCCCGATGGCCGGGGAGTCCAGAACCAGGGGTCACAGTCTAAGGATAAGGGGTAAGCCATTTAGGACAGAGATGAGGAGGAACTTCTTCACCCAGAGAGTGGTGATCCTGTGGAATTCTCTACCACAGAAGGCAGTTGAGGCCAATTCATTAAATATATTCAAGAAGGAGTTAGATATATTTCTTAAGGCTAAAGGGATCAAGGGATATGGGGAGAAGGCAGGGACAGGGTACTGAACTTGGATAATCAGCCATGATCTCATTGAATGGCAGAGCAGGCTCGAGGGGCCGAATGGCCTACTCCTGCTCCTATCTTCTATGTTTCTATGTAATTCAGTACCATTATTCTAATTTTTTTGATTGCTCCCTTAATTGTGTTAGAAAATAAAGCAGAATTAACTCATTTAACACACTAAGAGCAAATTAAATCCCTTGGTGTGAACACTTGGCATGGAAAACAAGCTTTTGTTTTGTGTATATATGCAGCCAATTTCTGTAACAAACTGCTAAATTTGTTAAAGGCAAATCGTGTTTAACTAACTTGATCAAGTTTTTTGATCAGTTAACAGAGAGGGTTGATGAGGGCAATGCAGTTGACGTGGTGTATTTGGACTTCCAAAAGGCGTTTGATAAAGTGGCACAAATAAGCTTGCCAGCAAAGTTGAAGCCCATGCAATAAAAGGGACAGTGGCAGCATGGCTACGAAATTGGCTAAGTAACAGGAAACAGAGTAGCGGTGAACGGTTGTTTTTCAGTCGGGAGGAAGGTATACAGTGGTGTTCCCCGGGGTCAGTACCTGGACCACTGCTTTTCTTGATATATATTATTGGCCCAGAAATTTGGGTCGGGGGCTTCCCGCAGGTGCAAGCCCCCGACCTGCACTTAACTACCACGCCGGCCGTTGAGCTGTGGGCCCCTGTGGAATTGCGATCTTGGGCCTCCTCCAACTGCCAGCGCGTAGTGCTTTTGTATCCCGGGGCGGTTAGTTCGATGCGTCCCCTGGGATCACGTGGGCCATGGAGAGCCAATGGTAGCAGGGAATGCTTCATTCATAAGTTTGAAAGGAAGACCTGTCAAACCTATAAATACTATAAGCCCCAAAACATCACTAAATCTTCAAATAAATTTTTAAAAAACATCACATTTTTAAAATAAACTATAAATTACATGAAATAACTATTTTAAACAATAATTTAAATTTTTGAAAAAATAATTTTATTTTCTAACGGGGCTAAAAATAAACTTACTGTCACATCGTTATATTATTACACATCGTTAAATGGAACTACTTGTTACATCATTATATGGAACTACTTTGGTTAGTGTATTTATATTGCTATGTGGCACACTGTGAAAGGCAGTGTGCAGTGCAAGGTCGGACATCTTGTATCACTCCGCACCATGTGGCAGCAACATCATAAAAGCAAGAATACAACTGAGTGAAAGTCGTAAACTAAATGAGTTAAAAGTGTCTGTATTACATAGTAATAAGAACACAAGGAGACACAACATGGTGGCAGCGGTATAAGTGAGTACAACTTGTGCCATACGAACTACGAATAAGACGAAAAGTGAATATATGAGCTGATCGTGAGTGCCGGTGTCTGTGGTGATTGAGTGTGAATCGTACGGGCAACTAAGATGGCGGCTGCCGCTGCACTGACTGCGCAAATGCAACCCCTCATGAACTGGGAAGCCGACGATATAGTTGAGGCATTCCACAAGTTCAAACAGAAATGTGGCCTTACATTCAAAAGCTTCCTGAAGGGTACAGCCACATTTCCCAAGCGGACACGGGTTCATTGAAAGACAGATCCAGACTGTCAAGAGAACTCTCATCAAAAGCAGTGAGATGGGGGAAGACCAAGACCTTGCCCTCCTATCACTCAGATCAACACCACTGAAAGCAGACATGAAATCACCTGCAGAATTGCTGAATGGGAGGAAGTTTACGACTACACTACCAGCAAAAATACATCCTCCCCAGGACCAGGAGGACTTCAGACAAAAGCTGGCAGAAGCACAAGTCGTAGGGAGCAAACATTACGACAAACATGCAAAGATGCTACCAGAATTGCTGAATGGGCAATCAGTGCATGTGCAAGACCCGGTGTTGAAAACCTGGAATCCAGCCAAGGTCATTGGAAAAGCTGATACTCCCAAGATCCTACTTCGTAGAGACTGAACCTGGTAACCAATACAGATGGAACAGACTCCACATCAGACCTTCACCTGAACTGGTTAAGCAGCAGACAACATCAGCAACATTGACAACACCAGCTACCACAAGCAGTACAATGCCAGAAACAAGAGCCACAAATCAAACAACCACGAGCATGCACACTCCAACTCCAAGTGTGACAGCAACAACAAGAAGAAGAGTGGAACACACCAAAACACCGCAGAGAGGAGTGGTTACAACCAAATCCACAAGATGGAGGGACAATATCCAACCACTTGTGTGATATCGCGAAGAAAAGAAAACTCATGATTCTTTGTATTTGATAATAATAGTTTAGATATAATGGCCTAGAAATTCAGTGCCCTTAGCGCCGATTTTGCGGCGCTAGAGGGCCTAGCGCTGCAATTGGCGCCGGCGCCTAAATTGCCTGGGGCCCTTCCGCCGCGGTAGACCGGTAGCGCTGCGCCGGCACCGATGACGTCATCGGTGTGCGCAGCGTCCCGGTTGCCATGGTAACCCGCCCGAACTGGGAAATTGACTTGCGGCCGCCTCGCCCGTGGCAGCCGCAAGCAACGTTCTGGCAGAGGTGCCTTGCACAAGTTTGCGCCGGCGCATTAAAGGCCCCGCGGCGGCCGGCCGCTTTCCCGCCGCCCGCCTGGCCGCAGCTCCCTCCCCGGACTTCCCCCCGCCCCCCCCCGGAACAGAAGCAAGCCCGGCACTTGTCCGAGGTGCCGGGCTCATTTTTAATAAGATTATCGCGGGCCGCGGCCGGGTGCAGGCAGGTCCTCCTTAAGGGAAGGAGGAGGCCTGCACTTCCCGAACCTGCCGCACCGCAGCGGGCGCCGCAGCACCGGAATAGCGCCGAAATTCAGCGCATAGCGCCAGTTTTCAGGCGCTAACAGCTTTCAGCAGCGCCGGCAGCCGTTTGGGCGCAGAAGTAGTGAATTTTTGGCCCGACCAGCGCGACTTAGCTCCGGCACTAACTTCCGGCGCTAAAGCCGTTGCTGCGCCAAAACCCAATTTCTAGGCCAATATTTTTTAAATTAAAGTAAATTTCATCTTTTAGTTTTTTTGAGAGAGGGATGTTACATCGTTATATTATTACATCGTTAAATGGAACTACTTGTTACATCGTTATATGGAACTACTTTGGTTAGTGTATTTATATTGCTATGTGGCACACTGTGAAAGGCAGTGCGCAGTGCAAGGTCGGACATCTTGTATCACTCTGCACCATGCGGCAGCAACATCATAAAAGCAAGAATACAACTGAGTGAAAGTCGTAAACTAAATGAGTTAAAAGTGTCTGTATTACATAGTAATAAGAACACAAGGAGACACAACACTTACCTTTCTTTAAAGTATTTAAAAATAATGAACCTGTGGAAAAAATGTTTTAATTTTAATTAATTCACCACTTACCTTGTAAAAAGCAGGCCTTGCGACTGCTTTTTACATGTCTAACTTGTGGAGACTTACCTTCCCGGAAAAACCTGCAAAAAAAATGTAAGTTCGATGCGCACGCGCTGCCTCTCCTGCGCACACGTTCCACCTCTTAACCCCTTCTTTCAGGGGAATGGAAGTGCCGGTTTCCCGTGCATGCGCAGTGCATGCACGAAACCGGCACTTCCATTGGGCTTACGGGTGAGTACCCCATGCATACTCACCCGTGGAGACCCGAATTTCTGGGCCAATAATGACTTGGACTTGGGAGTACAGAGCACAACTTCAAAATTTGGAGGTGACACAAAACTTGGAAGTATAGTGAACAGTGAGGAGGATAGTGATAGGCTTCAAGAAGACATAGACAGGCTGGTGAAATGGGCGGACACGTGGCAGATGAAATTTAACACAGAAAAGTGCGAAGTGATACATTTTGGTAGGAAGAACGAGGAGAGGCAACATAAACTAAAGAGTACAATCCTAAAGGGGGTGCATGAACAGAGAGACCTGAGGGTATATGTGCACAAATTGTTGAAGGTGGCAGGGCAGGTTGAGAAAGCGGTTAAAAAAGCATACGGGATCCTGGGCTTCATAAATAGAGGCATAGAGTACAAAAGCAAGGAAGTTATGATGAACCTTTATAAAATACTGGTCTGACCTCAACTGGAGTATTGTGTCCAATTCTGGGAACCTCACTTTAGGGAGGATTTGAAGGCCTTTGAGAGGGTGCAGAAAAAATTGACGAGAATGATTCCAGGGATGAGGGGCTTCAGTTATGTGGATAGACTGGAGAAGCTGGGGTTGTTCTCCTTAAAGCAGAGAAGGTTGAGAGGAGATTTGATAGAGGTATTCAAAATCATGAGGGGTCTGGACAGAGTAGCTAGAGAAACTGCTCCCATTGGCAGAAGGGTCGAGAACTAGAGGACATAGATTCAAGGTGATTGGCAAAAGAACCAAAGGCGAAGAAAAACTTTTTTATGCAGCGAGTGGTTAGGATCTGGAATGCATTGCCTGACGGTGGTGGATGTTATGTTCATTAATAACTAGACATTCTTATTATGAACACAGCTAGCTTCTAGTTAGTAATTTATTCAGTACACGTTCTCAAGGTACAGCATCTGTAGAGCTTCAGCATGTGTGCTCCTGTGTGCAGGCAGCCATCTTGACTACTGCCTTCTGGGTAGCCTAGTGCATCGTGGGTAGTGTAGTCTTAAACACATACAACTAAATATACAGCTCTATACAGCTCCACCTAGCGTACTATTCTAGAATGACATGTTATTGATCATTACATCCCCCTTTCTTTGAGGTTAACAAAATCAATATCAATCAACTTTCAAGAAAAACGATAAAGATGATATCAGTAACACTTTTGTTAGTGCTCTATAAACATAAACATTTTCACAACAGTCAACACATTTTCAAAGTAGTTTTCTTTGTACTCAAAGATTAAGTCTATCAGGCTTTTTTACATCACGTGTGGATCTTCTATCATTGGTTCCTTTGCTTGTTTGTTTTGGTGTTTCTGACATGTCTCACATTCGCCTATCATGTTCGCAATGTCCTTATTTATGCCAGGCCAATAAACAGTGTCTCTTGCTCTCCTTTTGCATTTTTCAATTCCGAGGTGTCCCTCATGAATCCTTTTGAGCATGTCTTGACGTATAGCCTGTGGAATGACTATTCTGTTCTGTTTTAGTAATAGTCCACTTACGACACTCAATTCTGACCTTATGTGAAAGTATTTTGGACAGGAACCTTTTGGCCAACCATGATGAATGTTCTCTATTACTGTTTGTAACACTCTGGCCCAGAAATTCAGTAAGGTGCTGCCAGCTTTGCGGCCAGTTACCGCCCAAAGAGGGCTTCTGCGCCAATAGAGGAGTTTGCGCTAATATTCAGCGCAGCGGTAATGGCGGCGGTAGCCGTTAGCGCTGCGCCGGCACCGATGACGTCATCGGTGTGCGCAGTGCCCCGGTTCCGCCCCGATACCGGCCCAACCCCCATATTTAGTTGCGGCCGCCTCTTCCACAGCGGCCGCAAGCAGCGATCAGAAAACGGGGCCGTACTGTAGCCTTAGTGGGGCGCTTTAAGGTGGAGGTGTGGCCGGCCGCTTTTTCGGCGGCCGCCTGCCCGCACCTCCTTCCCCGGCCTCCTCCACCCCCCACCCGCGGCATTGCCGGCTGCTTTCCGCGAACCCGGCACTTCTCCGTGGTGCCGGGCTCATTTGCCGGCACTATCCAACGGCGATCTCCCCGTTGCAGGCACCTCCCCCTTAAGAGAAGGAGGAGGCCTGCAGTACCGCAGCCTGCCGCTCCGCAGCAGGTGGCGCAGCGGCGCATAGAGCGCTGAAATTCAGTTTCAGCGCCCCAAGCGGGGGCGGGCACACCCTGGAATAGCGCCCGGTTCCAACTTGGGGCGCAAAAACTGAATATCTGACGGGCGCAACTGGCTCCGCGCTCAGCGCTAACTTTTGGGCGCACGCCAGCTGGCGGGCCCAAAGTGAATTTCTAGGCCTCTATCTTTTACTGTTTCTTCTGCTATTTGCTTTGATTTTGTGTCTGACAGGGCAGCGCAGCAGTGACCATACTCACATGAACATCCACGTCTTCTTCAGTAGAGCTCACTTGGCTCATTGTGGGTGCTCAGGATAGTGCATCTGCTAACAGTATGTATTTGCCTGGTGTGTAGATCAGTTCAAAGTCATATCTTTGCAGCTTCATCATGAGTCATTGAATCCTTGGAGACATCTCATTCAGGTTCTTTTTTATGATGGCAACCAATGGGCTGTGGTCTGTCTCAACTGTGAAGGTGGGAAGTCCATATATGTAGCCATGGAACTTTTCTAATCCAACTACCAAGCCTAGACATTCCTTTTCAATCTGGGCGTATCGACACTCAGTATCAGTCATAGACCTGGAGGCATAGGCAACAGGCTTCCAATCTTCACCCTCTGCTTGTAGCAAGACCGCGCCTCGGCCATCCTTTGATGCATCCGTTGACACTTTGATTCTCTTTGTCAGGTCAAAGAAAATGAGTACAGGTGTGGTTGTCAGCATTGTTTTGAGGTTCATCCAATCTTGTTCATGTTTTTCTGTCCATGCGAACTCATTTGTTTTATGTAGCAGGTCTCGCAGACAGGTTGTCTTGGCTGACAAGTTAGGAATGAACTTTCCAATTAAGTTTATCATCCCCATGATGCGTAGCACTCCTTTTTTATCAGTGGGTAGGGGCATGTTGAGTATGGCGTTTACTTTTTCCAAATCTGGCTCTATTCCTTTACCAGATAGATTATCTCCTAGGAAAGTGACTTCCTGGACGCCAAACTGACACTTGGCTTTGTTGAGCTTCAGTCCATTCTGGCATATGCTCTGTAGCACTTTAGTCAGTCTCTCATTGTGTTCTTTCAGTGTGGAGCCCCAGATGATGATGTCATCAACATAGACCTGAACTCCTTCCAGACCGTCAATTATGTGTTCCATCGCTCTATGAAAGATTTCAGATGCAGATATTATCCCGAAAGGCATTCTGAGGAAACAATACCTGCCAAATGGTGTGTTGAAGGTACAGTATTTGGTGTTCTCTTCATCCAGTTTTAGTTGCCAAAATCCTTGTGAGGCATCGAGCTTTGTAAAGTATCTGGCACCTGACATTTCACTGGTGATTTCTTCTCGCTTGGGAATCTGGTAGTGTTCACGTTTTATGTTTGCATTTAGGTCCTTTGGATCCATGCATATTCTTAGATCATTGTTCTTTTTCTTTACACATACCATCGAGTTAATCCAGTCTGTTGGCTCTTCGACTTTCCTGATGACTCCTAGTGTGGTCATTCTGTCCAGTTCTTTCTTGAGCCGGTCACGCAGGGGTGCTGGAACTCTTCGTGGAGCATGTACCACTGGCTGAGCATCCTCCTTTAGCTGGATCTTGTAACTGAATGGTAGAACTCCAAATCCTTTGAACACATCCTGGAAATTACTCACTACAGAATCCACTGAGTCATCTGGTCTGTTTATGGCACAGTTTATACGGTATACTCTCTTGACCAGTTCTAAGTCCTCACAAGCTTTGTCACCCAGTAGTGAATTAAGTCCTTCATCCACAACAGAAAACATGAGATGATGCACTTTGTCTTTGACTGTCACTTTAAGTCTGCATACACCTAAGCTATCTATTTTCTGTCCATTATAGTCCTTCAGTAGTACTGACTTTTTCTGTATTTTGGGCTTTTCTTTCATATTTTTAATGTCACTCATACTGATTAAGTTTGCTTTTGCCCCAGTGTCTAGTTTCAATGTAACTAATGCTCCATTTACCTGCAGTGGGATCATCCATTTGTCCTCTTTTATTGCATTGATGTTATGTTCAGCATTGTTTATTCCTGAGGGCTGCACATTTTCTGTATCCTTTTCTATATTGTCACATGACACCATTCCTACAAAAAATGTCTCACTTAAATCAGTGTCCTCAATCACATTAACTCGGACTTGTTGCCCTTTCTTTGTTTTTACTTTTGAAAAGCATTGTTTGGCAAAGTGATTCTTTCCATGACATTTTGTGCACATTTTTCCAAACGCTGGGCATTGTCTTAACTGGTGTTTGTAACCGCAGCGTTTACAATTAAAATTTCCTTCCTCCAATTGCTTTTCATTTCTGTTCTGCCCATGTTTCTTCCCCTTGTAGGACACAGCACCGACAGCAGCACTTACTACAATCGCATCATTATTGATTTGACTGAAAGTCTTCACGTGCTGTCGAGCTAGCTCACTGGCTTGGCATATTTTCACAGCATTTTCCAATGTCAGTTAAGTTTCTCTCAACAGACGTTCCCTGACCTTTTTATCCTGCATACCAAACACAATCTGGTCACGAATCATGGATGATTTCAGCTCAGAGAAATTACATGTCTGTGCTTTCAGTTTCAGATCAGTCAAAAAGCTATCAAAAGCCTCATTTTGCCGCTGTGTCCTCGAACGGAACATGTATCTTTCATAGGTTTCATTCTTTTTGGGAGAACAATGTGTATCAAATTTGTTTAGCACATCGTCTAAATTTTCTCTGTTCTCCTCTGGATTAAATACAAATGTATTAAATACTTCTATCGCCTGTGGGCCTGCAACCGTGAGCAGCAACGCTATTTTCCTTGCATCTGGCTTCGTACTGTACCCGATGGCAGCAATGTAGAGTTCGAATTGTTGTTTAAAAGTCTGCCAATTGTAGTCGATATTTCCTGAGAGCTTCAAACGCTCTGGTGGCTTCAAATTCTCCATGTCGCTTTGCACAATATTCAGCAGATCTTACCAATCCTGGTACCATGTTATGTTCATTAATAACTAGACATTCTTATTATGAACACAGCTAGCTTCTAGCTAGTCATTTATTCAGTACACATTCTCTAGGTACAGCATCTGTAGAGCTTCAGCATGTATGCTCCTGTGTGCAGGCAGCCATCTTGACTACTGCCTTCTGGGTAGCCTAGTGCATCGTGGGCAGTGTAGTCTTAAACACATACAACTAAATATACAGCTCTATACAGCTCTACAGCTCCACCTAGTGTACTATTCTAGAATGACATGTTATTGATCATTACAGTGGAGGCAGAGTGAATCGCGGCTTTCAAAAGGGAATTGGATAAGTACGTGAAGGAAAAACATTTGCAGGGCTATTGGGAAAGGGCGGGGGAGTGGGAGTAGCTGAAGTGCTCTTGAAGAATACTGGCACAGGCTCGACGGGCAAAATGGCCTCTTTCTGTGCTGTAACCATTCCATGATTCTAAACCTATATCCAAGTAGAGTAAATGAGAATATGCTCGAAGTATCAGTTTAGATCATACCAGATTTAGTACTCCTCTTTAGGCCGCGATTTTCCGAGTGGAGGCAGGTTGGAGTCGGGTTGGCTGATCGGCGGGTTCCGGCCCCGCTGCCGGTTTAATCTGTTCTGCATTAACTATTTTCCCTTAACTGGGCTTAATAAGCCCGTCATGCATGTTGCCCAGCCCAATCAGTGGGTTCGGGTCTGCTGCTCGCTTCTGCTGACGTCTTCCATCCAGCTGCATTTAAGGGGCCCATGCAGCCTTGTGGTTTTTCATTCATTTTCTGATGCTATTCAGTGTGGCAGATAGAGAGATGAGTGGTCCAAGATCAAAGGCCTCTCCAAGATTCGATGATGACTCCCTCCATGCTCTTGTGGAGGGAGTGAGAGGGCGCAAATAGGTTCTGTTCCCCTCCAATGGATGTAGGAAGCCTCCTCAGCAAACCAAGGCAGCCTGGCTGTAAATTGCTGAGGAGGTGAGTGCCAGGTCTTTGTGCTCACACACCTGGGTTCAGTGCAGGAAAAGGTTCAATGATCTGCTACGCTCAGCAAAAGTGAGTATAACATCACACTTACCTTCAATCTGCTCCCCATCTCCTCTCATCACCAGCACTCTGCATTGTCAAACTATTCCTGCATATCCCAACATACCCATACATCCCTTGCACCCTTAGCCATCCCCTCTCTCTATGTACAGAATCACTTCACCATTCTACTATGCACCCCTCACACTCGCGATCACTGTGATGCAATGACAACAACGCCGCACAGGGAGGGACCTTGGTATTGGCACCTCACTCCATCTTTGTCTCCCTCTAAGCATCTATGCTATGGATTCTCTACACTCACTCCAACATTCTCGCTCAAACTCCACTTGTCTCCCTCATTGCAGGAAAAGAGAGCCCACAATAAGAGGGAGAGGGGGAGGACAGGAGGAGGGCCAACTTCCTTGGCGCACTTGACCATCGCTGAGGAGGCTGTTATCGACATCGACATGGAAGTGGGGGATGGAGAGACAGGCGCAGTAGAGCAAGCTGGTGACAGAATAGATTTGCAACCCTCTCATTTAGATTGCATGAGTGACTGATATGGCATCTGATGTTCATACAGATTGAGTTCTGATCATCTGCACAATGGGATGTGTCTGCTACGTTAATGTCACATGTCTAACTCATGACTTTAATTCCCCACAGGACCATCGAGAGCCCCCCTCCCCACTGTCCAGGAGGAAGAGCCGGAAGACTCCTCAGAGGAAGCTGCAACCTCTGAGGGTGCAGCGTCAGCAGAATTAAGCGGACCCAGCGCCAGCACAGAGACGCACACCTTGGTGGGTCACTCGCGAGATCCATTAGTGTTGTCATCTGGTGTATCACAGCTCACAAGTGAGCATTAGCAGACGGTGAAGACAGGGACAACAGTGGAGAGTCCTCATCGGAGGTCGCAGGACACTCCTAGCTCTGCACAGCTGCAGGTAGATGCTGTGCCTCTGAGGCCATCCAGAAAGAGAGCGGTGCTGGAACTCCAGGAACAAGTGCAGGAGTCTCTGACAGGCTTTGCAACCATGGTAACTGCGAGTGTGCAGAGAATGGAGGAGTCCATCTCAAACATGAGCAATGCGGTGGTGCACTCAAAGGCGAATGTAGGTGCCACCATGGAAAGGATGGCAACCTCCATGGAGGACATAAATCGCCAGACTCAAATGAGCATGGTGACTCTTCCAAATAGATGGTCTGCTATGGAGGATAGATGGGCATCTATTGAGGAGAGAAACCAGAGGTACTTGGTGTGGTAAACCACTGTTTGTATTCCACTGTATACATGCCTGGACATGCCTCGGCTGACTCCTCCCACAAGTCCTAGTATAAAGGTGACTGCTCCCCAGCCCCCTTTGTATTCTGGACCGGTCGACCACTCGAGGCAGACCTTCATTCTTTTGTTAATAAAAGCCTTTAGTTACTCTCTTAACTCTCAGTCTTTTATGAGTAATTGATAGCGCATCAATTTTATTAACAAATTTTTATAATGGAGAAGATCCTCACACCAGCATGCCTGGACTTAGATCATCGGGAGGCGGACTCATCCACCAAGTTTACTCACTGGCTTAAGTGTTTCGAAAAATTCCTGACCACCTCCGCAGCAATCAAATCGGACGAGGACAAACTGGATGTCCTGACCTCCAAAGTGAACCACTGAGTGTACTCGGTCATCCAAGATGCGACCTCGTACGCAGACGCTATCAAGCTCCTCAAGGACCAGTACACGCGCCCAGTGAACGAAGTGTACGCCAGGCACCTTCTGGGGAGTCGTAAACAACAACCTGGGGAATCGACCGTGGAATACCTTCAGGCACTGTCTGTGCTTGGCCGGGCCTGTGGTTGTAAGGATGTAAAGGCCGCCGTGTACACAGAGGAACTTATCCGGGACGCTTTTGTAGCGGGCCACAGATCCAATTACACCCGACAGCGACTGTTGGAGCAGAGTGACCTCGACCTCAACAAGGCCTCTGAACTCGCACTATCACTGGATGCAGCCTACCGGGGCATGGATGCCTACTCCTCTGCACCGTGGACGCCGCGGGGAATGACAGCCTGGGACACGGTAGGACCGCCTCATAGCGCCGTGCCACCCCAGCCACACCCCAGCAACGGCCCAACTACCGCAGCAGTGTCCCAAGGCCAGACAGCAGTGCCCCAAGGCCAGAAATGCTACTTCTGTGGCCAGGTAAAACACCCCAGAGCGCGCTGCCCGGCGAAAAATGCGATCTGCTCGGGCTGCGGGAAGAAGGGATACTACGCTAACGTCTGCAGGGCCAAAGCCACCCTGAACCCCAGCAGCGCCGCGTGTGGGCCATGCGGGCCGCCATCTTGGGCCTCCCGGCCATGTGCGAACCACCGGTACAGCAGCCATTTTGGACGCCTCCAGCCACATGGGGATCATGGACGCCGCCATCCTGGACGACAGCCAGAACGCAGCAGGCCCCCAACACCGCCTCATCTGATACCCGCAGCGACACACCGACCCCTACGCTGGCATCCGTTACACTGGACCAAGCGAGACCGCACCAGCTGGCCAGCTCCACAATGGACATTAAGGTAAATGGCCACGATACAATCTGCCTTTTTGACTCTGGGAGCACGGAGAGCTTCATCCACCCCGACACGGTGCGGCGTTGCTCTCTCCCAGTCCTGCCTGCGCACCAGCGGATTTCTATGGCCTCCGAGTCCCAGTCGGCGGACATCGGCGGCTACTGCGTAGTGACACTCGTAGTAGACGGGACCGTGTACGATCATTTTAAACTTCTGGTCCTGCCTGACCTCTGCGCTGCCGTCCTGCTGGGGTTAGATTTTCAGTGCCACCTTAAAAGTGTTACGATGGCGTACGGTGGACCCCTACCCCCACTCACAGTCCGCAGCCAGCAGCTCCCAAATTGCCCGCCGCGCACCAGGTGCAACCTCTCCACACTCAGAGTCACCCCCCCCCCCGACTGTTTGCTAACCTCACCCCCGACTGTAAGCCCATTGCCACAAAGAGCAGGCGATACAGTGCCGGGGACAGGGTTTTCATTAAAACCGAAGTGGAGCGGCTCCTGAAGGAAGGGATTATTGAGGGCAGCACCAGCCCCTGGCGAGCCCAGGTTGTGGTTGTTAAGACCGGCGAGAAGCAGCGCCTGGTCATCGACTACAGCCAGACAATAAATCGCTACACCCTGCTGGACGCCTACCCACTCCCCCGCATAGCTGATATGGTCAACCAGATCGCGCAGTACCGCGTCTTCTCGACCATTGACCTGAAATCAGCGTACCACCAGCTCCCTATCCGCCCTGAGGACCGCCAGTATACTGCCTTTGAGGCAAACGGCCGCCTCTATCACTTCCTTAGGGTTCCCTTTGGCGTCACCAACGGGGTCTCCGTCTTCCAAAGGGAGATGGACCGGATGGTAAATCAAAATGCGTTGCAGGCCACTTTCCCATATCTGGACAATGTGACCATCTGCGGCCGTGACTTGCAGGACCATGACGCAAACCTCGAAAAATTCCTCCGCACCGCCCAACTCCTGAACCTGACATATAACAAGGAGAAGTGCATATTCCGCACAAACCGCCTCGCCATCCTTGGCTGTGTTGTGGAACACGGAGTCATCGGCCCCGACCCCGACCGGATGCGTCCCCTTATGGAACTCCCACTGCCCCACTGCCTCAAGGCCCTGAAGAGGTGCCTAGGGTTTTTCTCCTATTATGCCCAGTGGGTCCCCTACTATGCGGACAAGGCCCGTCCGCTGATCAAGTCCACCTCTTTTCCCTTGACGGCAGAGGCCCGCTTAGCCTTCCACCGTATCAAGGAAGACATTGCCAAAGCCACCATGCACGCAGTGGACGAATCCATCCCCTTCCAGGTGGAAAGCGACGCGTCCGACTTTGCCCTGGCCGCTACCCTCAATCAGGCGGGGAGACCCGTGGCCTTCTTTTCACGAACCCTCCAAGGCCCGGAGACCAGACACTCCGCTGTTGAGAAGGAGGCCCAGGCGATTGTGGAGGCTGTGCGTCATTGGAGGCACTACCTGGCCGGAAAACGATTTACCCTGCTCACTGACCAACGTTCAGTTGCTTTCATGTTTAACAACAAGCAGAGGGGCAAAATCAAAAATGACAAGATCTTGAGGTGGAGAATCGAACTTTCCACCTACAATTACGAGATCTTGTACCGGCCCGGGAAGCTCAATGAACCCCCGGATGCGCTATCGCGTGGCACCTGCGCCAGCGCGCAGATCGATAGACTGTGGGCCCTCCACAATGACCTCTGCCACCCGGGCGTCACCAGGTTCTTCCACTTCATCAAGGCCCGCAACCTGCCTTACTCTATTGAGGAGGTCAGGACCATGACCAGGAACTGCCAAGTCTGCGCTGAGTGCAAACCGCACTTTTATAGACCAGACAGGGCCCACCTGATAAAAGCCACTCGCCCCTTCGAGCGCCTGAGCATTGATTTTAAAGGGCCTCTCCCCTCCTCCGACCGCAATGTGTACTTCCTCAATATTATTGATGAGTACTCCCGTTTCCCGTTCGCCATCCCCTGCCCGGACATGACCAGTGCCACGGTCATTAAATGTCTGAACGACCTCTTCACCTTGTTCGGTTTCCCCAGCTATATCCATAGCGACCGGGGCTCATCGTTTATGAGCGACGAACTCCGTCAGTACCTGCTAACTAGGGGTATTGCCACAAGAAGGACCACCAGTTACAACCCCCGGGGGAACGGACAGGTGGAAAGAGAAAATGCGACAGTTTGGAAGGCCGCCCTGCTAGCCTTAAAGTCTAGGGGCCTTCCAACCTCCCGCTGGCAGGATGTGCTCCCCGATGCGCTCCACTCTATTCGGTCACTGCTCTGCACTGCCACTAACGGCACCCCTCATGAGAAAATGTTTGTCTTCCCAAGGAAGTCCACATCGGGGACATCGCTACCGCCATGGCTGACGTCCCCAGGGCCGGTCCTACTGAGAAGGCACGTGAGGACCCATAAAACGGACCCCCTGGTCGAGAGGGTCGACCTCCTCCATGCCAACCCCCAGTATGCTTACAGTGCATACCCGGACGGGCGGGAGGACACAGTCTCCATAAGAGACCTTGCACCCTCGGGGGCCGCAGTAACCCACTACTCACTACCACCCCCCCCCACGATCCGATATCCAGCCCCAGCAGCCGGCAGGCCTGGGCCCAGCGACCCGCTCGACACCTACGAGGACGACACGCCTGTGCCACAGCCTACGCGGGACTCGACGCCGGAAGCTCCACTACCCCTGCCGTCGCCACGCCGATCACAGCGGCAGACAAGACCTCCGGAGAGACTCCAATACACTAACTTTTAATACACTTCACCCCGCCGGACTCAATTTTAAACAAGGGGTGAATGTGGTAAACCACTGTTTGTATTCCACTGTGTACATGCCTGGACATGCCTCGGCTGACTCCTCCCACAAGTCCTAGTATAAAGGTGACTGCTCCCCAGCCCCCTTTGTATTCTGGACCGGTCGACCACTCGAGGCAGACCTTCATTCTTTTGTTAATAAAAGCCTTTAGTTACTCTCTTAACTCTCAGTCTTTTATGAGTAATTGATGGCGCATCACTTGGCTGTCCCCATTATGAGGACTGTCAGTACAGAGATGGGTTCTCATGGCCCCACTGATGTGCAACAAGGTGCTTTCCAGCTACTTGCTAGCAGTGAAGTGCGGATGACCCATGAGAGGCATATTGGTGGTCGACAATAAGGAAGTGTGGGCTCCTCTCGAAGCGCACACATTCCCATGCCACTGCGGAGCCCTTGGTCAGAGCCCCCGATTCCTCACCCAACTGAGGTGACCATCACAGCCCCTGCACAGCCACAGGAGGAGCAGACTGTTGCTGAGCCCTCCCAGGCTCCCAAACCCAGAGGACACCTGCCAAAGGCGTCAAAGCAGGCGCAGCACGGAAGTGAGCAAGGTGCCTCAACATCTGCTGAAACCACAGGGGAAGCACCACGTAGAAGCACGCGTAAGAGAAAGTTAACACACATATAGTCACAAGGTAGTCACTTGGGTGTTTTGATATAATACAAAGTGAAGATTTTCATCGTTATTTCAATTGTAATAAAGAGATGCGATGGCAAAGATTCAAAGAGTTGGCCTATGTGTTCTCAGAAATGTAAGTGTCACAGTGAGGGGTCAGGGAGCCTTTCATCTGTAATGATAGTGCTGAGAGTGATAGGATCCCACAGTTTATTGTATCGATGTTGTATGGTGTGTTAAGAAGGTCAGCCAGACACTCATTTCCATGTGCCAGCCACATGTGTTTGCTGCGTAAACTTACGCGAATCTGGCATGGATTTGTGCATCCCTTGCCTCACAGCCAGCAATGTGCTTGCGTGCTGGTGGAACTGGCACATGCACCTGCGCAAGGTCTTTCTCCTCCTCTGAGGAGGAGGCTGTGCACTGAGCCAGTTGCTCCTCAGGCAGCGGTAAGCCACGATGCCGTGCAATGTTGTGCAGGGCACAGCAGACCATGATGATTCTGGAGACTCAGCTGGTGAGTACTGTAGGGCTCCACCAGATCTGTCAAGGCATCTGAATTGCATTTTGAGCAAGCTGATGGTTTGCTCTATGATGCTTCTGGTGGAAATGTGGCTCACATTTTACCAGTCCTCAGCTTCATTTGATGGCTTCCTCATCAGTGTCATTAGCCACATCTTCAGGGGATAGCCCTTGTCTCCAAGTAGCCATCCGGAAAGTTGGGTTGGTGGATTGAACAGCTGAGGCACAGTCGACTGCCGCAGGATGAACGAGTCATGGCAACTGCCAGGGAACTTGGCGCAAACATGCATAATGTTCTTCCTGTGGTTACACACCAGCTGGACGTTAAGGGAGTGGAAGCCCTTGCGGTTGACAAATACAGCTGGGTTGTAATGGGGTGCCCTAATGGCCACATGTGTGCAGTCTACGATGTCCTGCACCCTTGGGAAGCCTGCCATATTTGCAAAGCCAACCACACGCGCGGTTATACTTGCTTCATCTGTGGAGAAGTGGATGTAATTGTGGACCTTTGCAAAGAGGGCATCAATAACCTGCATGATGCAGGCGTGTGTGGCTGACTGGGAGATGCTGCTGATGTCTGCTGGTGATCCCTGGAAGGAGCTCGAAGCAAAGAAGTTGAGTGCGGTGGTGACTTTGACAGCCACTGGTAAGGAGTCTCCACGCGCTCCTCTGGGCTCCAGGTGTTGGTGCAGCATTGCACAGATGTCAGCGACTACCTCTCGCGGAAGTCTCAGCCTCCTTTGGCACTGCTTCTCACTCATGTTGAGGAAGCTCATCCTCGGCCTGTAAACCCTGTGTTGGGGGTATCTCCTGCGGCGCGGAGCAGCCCTGTGCTGACACCTTCTGCCCTGTGCAGCATCAGGTGGCTGAGGAGACGGTTGGCGCTCCTGTTGTTGCTGCTGCTGTTGTGCCTGGTTCTGCTGCTGCCACGGCTGCTCTTCCTCCGATTCTGAGGACCAGGATGAGAGAGTATAAATGTTTCCCATTCCGCTGTATATATCTCAGTTGAGTAAGCGCTTAGTCAATGTGGGAAGAGGGCTTTCCAAGGAGGTCACAGTGCATATGGCTCTCAGCTTAAACACTTACAAGCTCAATGGACCTGCAAAAAGTGTTCCAACACCTCAAAACACAAAGCTCTGCCATCTGAAGGTCAGCCATTTTACAGGTCCGCTTTTATGCTGCAGGAGCAGCTGTCAAGTATTCAGCGAGTTGCTGATCCCGGCACAATCAGCTGGTGTGTTTGTCGCACGATGTGCAACACACTGAAAATGTAGTAAAATGGGAAGACTGCCTTAAGTGCCTCTCCCGTCGTTTGGTGTCGGGTCTGATCGGGACTCGCAGACCTGACACTTTGCAAAGTTGCATGGAGGCGGGATGGCACTTAAGGTTGTGAACCCGCCATCAATCATTTAGATTTTCATTACTGACCCTCCTCCAAACCCGCCCTCTGAGCGCCGGCAAAATCGTGGCCTTAGATTTTAGGTCCTACTTTTATGACTCATAACAACTCAGTCAGACTAACAGGAATTAAAATGAATTTGATTTGCACTGCACTAATATTGAACATTTCAGCCCTAGTATTCAGTGATAAAGATGTAAGCAGATATAAAAACTCTTTTAAGGTGCAGTTATAGCGCCAGCTTCACATCAGTACAAAGCCGTTTAGGATGCGCATCAAAGCAAAAGTGAGAGTATACTCAGAAGTCAGTGCCCAGTCAGGCTCTCGAGCACACTGAAGTAAGGAGGCTGTCACACTGGTTTGAATTTACAATATAACTTGAGAACACTGCATTGGACTTCCTGGGCACTCTATACAGTATATACTTTTCAATGTTTTTTAACATTAGGAAAAAGTGGTTGATCTCACCAACTTGCTCATAGCATTACCAATTAATTACCAGCAAGTGGTGCTCTGTGGATGCGTCCAAGGATACACACCCAGTAGTCCTTTATGGCTGACTTCAGTGTAACACCATCATTATTGGAGTGTCTATTGATACCACTGCGTCAGCCAATGAGTTGCACTGTATCAGCCAATGATTTTTAGGCAGGGCGGGATTCCGGCAGGACTTACAGCAGTGTATTTTACAGCAAACAAAGTCTATTTATTCAGTAAACTGCAAAGCAAACAAAGTTTATTTACAGAGTCTATTTACAAACAGTCCCTAAGACCTGCATAAAACAGAGCTCATGACCGAAACTGAAGCAACTTCTCCCACTAAAAGCAGGGTGATTTCGCTCGCAAAATGCGGTGAGTGGAGGATAGTTACATAATTACATAATAGTTACACAATGTCAGCCATGGCTCAGTTAGTAGCACTCTTGCCTGTGAGTCAGAGGGTTGTGGTGTTCAAGTCCCACTCCAGGGATTTGAGCACAAAAATCTAGGCTGACACTCAGTGCAGTACTGAGGGAGTGCTGCACTGTCAGAGGTGCTGTCTTTTGGATGAGACATTAAACTGAGGCCCCGTCTGCCCTCTCAGGTGGATGTAAAAGATCCTATGGCACTATTTCGAAGAAGAGCAGGGGAGTTATCCCCGGTGTCCTGGCCAATATTTATCCCTCAATCAACAGCACTAAAACAGATTATCTGGTCATTATCACATTGCTGTTTCTGGGAGCTTGCTGCACACAAATTAGCTGCTGTGTTTCCTACATTACAGCAGTGACTACACTTCATTGGTTGTAAAGCACTTTGGGATGTCCAGTGGTCGTGAAAGGTGCTACAGGAAACTTTGTGCTATCCGGAGTTGAGCTATCCGGCAATCTGGAGCCACCGGCAAAAATCAGCAGCCGTTTTTTATTCTTTTTGTTTGTTTTATTTGCTTTGTTTGAACAGTCAAGCTGTGCAAGGTCTGTAGCTATAGCAACAGCTTCATATACAGAGCTTGCAGGCCACACCCGAGTGTTTAGAAGCTGTTGCTAAGCAACAGTGTTTGTTGTCAAATACGGAGATAAGAATCTCCGTATCTCGCAACATTAACTCTGGAGAGTACGGCAGTTTTGAGGCAACGGCAGCAGCTCGGTCCCGTGGGTGCCGGATAGCACAAAGTTTCCTGTATATAAATGCAAGTCTTTCTTTCTGATACAAATTATATGCGTAAAATCAATCTCATTCACTTACAGCAGTGCGGTGTCCAGGCGTGATTGACGGGGGAATTAACCAAACCTCTCCATTCTGGCCGGGAATAGTGGTGTCACTATATACAGCCCACAATTATATGCAATCAGCAGTAGAACTCCGGTCTGCCATATGTGCATCACACGCCAGAGACACTACTCTGAGACTTATAGGTGCAGTATGACTGCAGCCTTAGAGACTGGAGACTGTACCTAGTAGAAGTATCAGAAAAATCTTCTCTGCATATTGAGGAAATTCATATAAATTTAGGAAATTCCAATTTAGTATTTTTGGGCAATAAAAACTCCAATAGATGATTCATAATTTAAACAAAAATTAATGTTGTTAAGTCTCCACTTCAGCAAAACAATCTGCTAAAGCATCTGCAGCTTTCATGTTTATGATTGAATAGTAGCACTTTAACAGAGTCACGTGTTGATACTCTTAGCTGGCTTCTTTTACAGCATTTCTACAGAAGTCATGTTTAAGACGACACAATGAGCAGAAAGTGCCTTACTTGCTACTAGTGGTTCTTCATCATACTGTCGTAAATAGAACGTGACCTTTTCCAAGTCAGACAAGGCAACCAGAGTGTCTTCCAACATAGCCTGCTCATCCATCTAGAAGACATCAGCAAACAGAAAAAAATCAGAGGCTCAACTGGGGGTTGGACAGAGTTGGATACCTACTTAATGTAGCACAACTCAAAAAGTATTTACATGAATTACAGTAGCACTACTTGTGATGCAGTACCTTAAGTGACAGATTTTTTGATCAAATATACTGGGACATTTGTAAAAAGTCAATACAAATCATAAGGTACTGATATTAAGATAAGAAATATTCTTAATGACTGCAATATCCCATTGATGTAAGCAATGAGAAAGCATAGAGCCATCAAACAGTTTAAAACAGGAATATATGTTGTAATTGTTTGTAACAGATTAGAAAATGTAAAAGACCTCAGAATTATCTTCAATCTCAGTCTTCATCTGCCGCTAGCTGCCCTAAAGTGTTTTAGTTCTTTGTTCCATTTGTTGTTGTCTCAGTGAGTAAATTATGAGAACCAATTATCTTGTCTGCTGGTTTCCTAAGGCACTCCCACCATTTAGGGCAAACAAACCTTGTTTTGGAGAGTTCTATGATATATCATTGATGGGGAACGTTATGGTGGCTGAGCAGAAGCAGCTCCAAGGAAATTCCAGTACTTTATATTAAGCTTCTGCTACTGTTGTTCTGCCTCAGCTATTACATAATTACTGTAGCTATTTGTTAAATAACTATTTTGTTCTGCCATGCAAATCTATCTAAATAAGAGTCATTCTTAGCATCCCTGTTATATTGCCCAAGATTCATTGCGACAAAATAAACAAAGGGCTCAATTTTGCCAGGCCCGAGGAGGCAGGTTTGGAGGCGTGTGAGGTGGTAAAATTGCAAAAAATGGTGAGCGGTCCCGATTCGGCTTCCAAGCAATTTTCCCACAGGCGTGTTTTCTGACTTTGTTTCCATCCCGGATAGGCCCTTAAGGCCCTTAATAACCACTTAATTGCCTCAATTATCCCATTTTGAGAGGCCTTTCCAATTTTAAGACATTTCCCCCATCCTACACGCCTCCTCTGGAATACACCAGGTAATCCTGGGGGCCTCACAATTAGACTGCTTACTAACAGCTGCAGCTCCACCATTACAAAGGAGTTTTCATCGATGATCATTTGCAGGTGGCAGAACTTTGTTGTCTCAGGTCTGGGTGAACTTTTAGCAGGCCTACTCATTGTTGTGGAAATTTGGAGCCTGACACCCATCTCCAGTGTGACCTCCTGGGAAACACCTCTCGTCACCTTGACTGAGCGCTTCCTCAACTGAGGCATATACCAGAAGCATGGCGACCATTTAATTCCTTTCCTCCTGGACATCAGATTCGGACAAAGACCAGCCGCGGCAGCAGCAGAACAATGAGCAACAGCAGCACCAACAGCAGGAGCATCAACAGGAGCGCCAAGCTGCTAGTCACCCACCTGAAGCTGCACAGGCCAGAAGGTGCCAACGCGTGACAACATTGCTTCCCGGGATGCAAGGGATGCACTCATCATGGCCAGATTTGGTTAGCCTGCACAATCAAACACGTTTGTCTCGCACCTTCTTACCACAGCATCCATAATGGACAACAACCTGCAGATTCCCACTCTGACAACCATACTGACAATTGCAAGCCGCCCTAAGCCCTCAATGTGAAAGTCCCATTTGTGAAATGACACAGGCCACAACTTCAACAGTTTGCAATGAAATCTGTTTATAATACAATGACAATGATGGCTGGTCCAAATACAAAACATCACAGCACCCAAGTGACTACCCTTGTGACTAATTGTGCTTTATCTTCCTCTTACGCGTGCTCCTACGTGGTGCTTTCCCTGTGGCTTCAACAGATGTGGAAGCCCCTTGCTCACTTTCTTGCTGCTCCTGTCTCGACACCTTTGGCGGCCGTCCTCTGGGGTGGCGAACCTGTACGGGCTTGCCAACACTCTGCTGCTCCTGCGGCTGTGCAGGGGCTGAGACGCCCATCTCAGTTGGGTGAGAACTCTGGTGGGGCTCTGACCGAGGGCTCTGCAGTGGCATGGTTGTGTGAGCGCTTGGAGAGGAGCCCCCACTTCCTTGTTGTCTGCCACCAACATCCCTCTCATGGGTCAGCCCCACTTCAGAGCTAGCAAGTCGTTTGACAGCACCTTGCTGCACTTCAGGGGGGGCCATGAGGACTTGTTTCTGCACTGGAAGTCCTACTCCAGAGGACTTCCATGAAGGTCTGGTTTGTATGCTCAATACATCGCTCCTCAAGCGATATCATTCTATTTTGAACAATTACCATGTTTTCCATACCCTGACGACTAAGCTCCTCCATGGCCGTAGCCATCCTCTCCTCTACCGTAGCCATCCTCTCCTCTTCGGTAGCCAGCCTTACCACGGAGTTAGCCATCTTTTCCACGGAGGTTGCCATCCTTTTCACGGTGATGCGTTCATGCGCCAATGCCTCCACAAAGGCTCTGCTCATGTTCGCGATGGACTCCTCCATTGGCTCCACACTCGCAGCGACCCTAGAGACAAAACATGCTAGAGACTCCTGCACCTGTTCCTGGAGTTCCAGCACCGCTCTCCTTCTGGATGGACCTGGAGGCACAGGGTCGACATGCAGCTGAGCCGAGCTGGCAGAGTACTGCGCCCTCCGACGAGGACTCTCCACTGTTGACCCTGTCTCCACCATCTGCTGATGCTCACTTGTGAGCTGTGATACACCAGGTGCCAACACTACTCTATCTCGTGAAGGTTCCACCAAGGTGTGAGTGCTGGGTGCGCTGAATTCTGCTTACGCTGCGCCCTCAGAGGTTGCAGCTTCCTCTGAGGAGTCTGGAAGCTCAGGCTCTTCCTCCTGGACAGTGGGGACGGGGGTTTTCGATGGTCTTGTGGGGGAGTAAAGGAAAGAGTTAGAGATGTGAGGTCAAGGTTACATGAACATTGAATAGTGCAGATGATCATAAGTCAATCTGTTAGAGCATCAGGTTCATTATCAGTGACTCATGCAATGTCAATGAGAGAGATGCCAAACTATTCTGTCACCAGCTTGCTGTGATGCGCCCGTCTGTCCGTCCCCCACTTGGTTATCGTCCTCGATCCCAGCGATTTCCAGGGCTACTGAGGGTGGCTCTCCTCCTGTCATGGCTCTTTCCCTCTTATTGTGCGCTCTCTTTTCCTGCAATGAGGGATGTTCTGGACCGATGGACATTTTTACATGCAATAGCACCCTCTGGTGGTGGTTATTGTGTTAACAGTTTGTAAGCTGGAAAGGTCATCTGTTCCTTTCTTCCTGTGTGAGGTCATTTGACCTTTGTTCCTTTCTTCCTGTGTGAGGTCATTTGACCTTTGTTCCTTTCTTCCTGTGTGAGGTCATTTGACCTTCTTACCTTTCTTCCTGTTGACCCCAGGAAGCAGTTTTACCAGGAAGAACCTGACTTGAGTAATGGAGAATTTGCTATGAGAGGTTCCACTTACAATCTAATGTAATCTGACTTCATATGTTAGGCCAAACACAATATCTGTGAGTATCTTTAGTTCTTAGCATAATAGCAATGTCGTCAGAGTAATATTTTGATAATACTATGTTTATAAAAGGTTAATATTTAATAGTTACAGAAGTTAGTTCAAATGTTAGTTAGTTATACAATTAGTCCATTCTACTGTTGTAAATATGTTTATATCTTGTGTAATATCGAATGTGTAGTACTCAGTTTATGTACAAAACATACTTTGTCTTTGTTTACAGTTTCACAAATTTGTTCAAGTAAAAGCTTCAAAACAGCAAACAGCTTCAGAAAGAATTATTTTGAATGAGTGTTTAACTTGCTGGATAGCTAGATAGGAGCATGTCTAGCGCGGCCAGTACAGTGAAAAGATAGCAATACGGCTAGCTGTGAAGAGCGGAGCATGAGGAACCCAGAGTAAGCCTTAACCTCGTAGAGCACATCTACCTCACATCAACATGTCAGAAGATAATAGCGAAAATGCTTTGCAGCAAGTAGAAGACCTTAAACAGGCAGACGAAACTGTAGAACGTGACAATCGGTCTATAAGCACCGGTTACTACAGGTCGCAAGTTGGCTCACGGTCATCGGGTGGTTCTAGAGTAAGCATAGCCCTCGCCAGAGCACGGGCTAAACTAGGAGCAGCTCAAGCCAGAGCTGCGCATACGGACAGTGAAATAGAAATAAAAGTAAGTCAGGCCCGTCTCCAAGCTGAACCCCAAGCAGAACAGGCCCGGCTCCAAGCAGAACAGGCCCGGCTCCAAGTAGAACAGGCCCGACTCCAAGCTGAATTCCAAGCGGAACAGGCCCGACACCAAGCGGAACAGGCCTGACACCAAGTGGAACGCCAGGCTGAACAGGCCCGTCTCCGAGCCACATTAGAGGCTCTGCAGCAACAAAAAGAGATAGATGCTGCATTAGCCGAGACACAAGTATTCGAGGCAATTTTGGAGGGAGCTGATCCCGAGACAGCTTACAAACCTTTAATTCCCGTTCCATGGCAGAGCCCACGACTGCGCACCATAGATTACGTGAGCGACCATGCCGACATACAGTTTACAGGAGAAAGGGATGGAGGTCCGCACATCTCTACAGACGCAAACACTTCGTATAACATGCCACAAGTTGCCAACCAAGGTCAAAGCAGACGGCGTGCCTCAAGCCGCAGAGTCTCCGCCAGCAGAACAGAAGACACGGTGCAAAGGAATAGGACGCCGAATAGAGAAAGTCGGAGGCAAATCCCCTCTCGGTCCCTTGAGACCCCCAACAGAGCCCCCAGCCAAGGCAACCCTGGCACAGGTCCCAGTACCTACGACCTCACCAAATACCTTGCACGCACCCAGCTGGTGACTTCGGGGTTAACCAAGTTCAATGACAGGCCAAAGAATTATCGGGCTTGGAAGTCCTGCTTCCACGATGCCACATCGGGCTTAGACCTGTCGGCAGGAGAAGAGCGCGGCCTCCTTATCAAAGAAGCCAAAGCCAGGAATGACCCCAGCTTCAACTTCTTCTCCTCCCACCCAGCACTTGCCAGAAGAGACAAGTTCGACAGACATGGAAAGACACCAATATCTGTCCACAGAATGCAAGTGTCCTCAACTGAGCACACAAAGACTCAGAAGAAACCTGAGGACATGAGCAAACAATGCCCTATCCACAACAAGCCCCAGCCTTTAAAGAAGTGCAGAGGCTTCAGGGAGATGTCCCTGGAAGATCGGAAACAATATCTTAAAGAGAACTCTATATGTTTCAGGTGCTGCTCGTCCATGAGCCATCTCGCCAAGAACTGCAAGGTGGATGCAAAATGCACAGAAGGCAAAAGTGATCGGCACGTTTCAGCACTAGAGTCATAGAGTCATAGAGTCATAGAGTAATACAGCACAGATAGAGGCCCTTCGGCCCATCGTGTCCATGCCGGCCATCAAGCCCTGTCTAATCTAATCCCATATTCCAGCATTTGGCCCGTAGCCTTGTATGCTATGGCATTTCAAATGCTCATCCAAATGCTTCTTAAATGTTGTGAGGGTTTCTGCCTCCACAACCCTTTCAGGCAGTGAGTTCCAGACTCCAACCACCCTCTGGGTGAAAAAGTTCTTTCTCAAATCCCCTCTAAACCTCCCTCCCTTTACCTTGAATCTATGCCCCCTAGTTATTGACCCCTCTACTAAGGGGAAAAGCTCCTCAGCATCCATCCTATCTATGCCCCTCACAATTTTGTACACCTCAATCATGTCCCCCCTCAGCCTCCTCTGCTCCAAGGAAAACAAACCCAATCTGCCCAGTCTCTCTTCATAGCTGAAGCGCTCCAGCCCTGGTAACATCCTGGTGAACCTCCTCTGCACCCTCTCTAACGCGATCACATCTTTCCTGTAGTGTGGCGACCAGAACTGCACACAGTATTCCAGCTGTGGCCTAACCAGTGTTTTATACAGCTCCATCATAACCTCCTTGCTCTTATATTCTATGCCTCGGCTAATGAAGGCAAGTATCCCATATGCCTTTTTTACCACCTTATCCACCTGTTCCGCCGCCTTCAGGGATCTGTGTACCTGCACACCCAGATCCCTCTGACCCTCCGTCTTGCCTAGGGTCTTACCATTCATTGTGTATTCCCTTGCCTTGTTAGACCCCCCAAAGTGCATCACCTCGCACTTTTCCGGGTTAAATTCCATTTGCCACTGTTCCGCCCATCTGACCAACCCATCTATATCGTTCTGCAGACTGAGGCTACCCTCCTCGCTATTTACCACCCTACCAATTTTAGTATCATCCGCGAATTTACTGATCATACCCTTTACATTCATATCCAAGTCATTAATGTAGACCACAAACAGCAAGGGACCCAGCACCGATCCCTGTGGTACCCCACTGGCCACAGGTTTCCAGTCACAAAAACAACCTTCGACCATCACCCTCTGCCTTCTGCCACTAAGCCAGTTTTGTATCCAATGTGCCAAGGCACCCTGGATTCCATGGGCTCTTACCTTCTTGACCAGTCTCCTGTGCGGGACTTTATCGAAGGCCTTACTGAAATCCATGTATACCACACCCAGGCCCAGCTCCTTCGAAGTCAGAGACGCCTCCTCCCGCATCAGAGCACGGCGGGGAGAGAGAGGGAGCTGCTGGTCCAGAGATTACATCCAGGTGCACCGAGGTGTGTGGAGAAGGAGTGAGCGCAAGAGCATGCTCCAAGATATGCCTCGTTAATGTGTACCCTGTAGGACGTCGCACACTAGAGAACAAGCCATCTCAGGTGAGCACACTCAAGACTTCCATCTTGGAGAATGGTCGTACAAGCTACCTTACCCCATGCAGTAAACAGATCCGCATGGTGTTTGACTCCAGTGCACCATATCAGGGCATCTCTCTCAACGACGTACTCCTCACAGGGCCTGATCTTAACAACAGCCTCTTGGGAGTGCTCATGAGATTCAGGAAAGAGCCCGTCGCCATCACTGCCGATATCCAGCACATGTTTCATTGCCTCGTGGTGAGAGAAGACCACAGAGACTTCCTCCGCTTCCTGTGGTATCGGGAATAGAGACATTGTGGACTACAGAATGCGTGTCCATGTCTTTGGGAATAGCCCATCCCCTGCTGTCGCCATATACGGACTAAGGAGGGCTGCCAAGGAAGAAGACGACGACTTTGGCAGTGATGTGAGAGGGTTCATCGAACGAGAGTTCTTCGTCGACGATGCACTGAAGTCATTCCCGACCAAAGCAGAGGCCACCAGTACCCTCGGACGAGCCCAGGAACTACTTGCACTATCCAACCTCAGGCTGCATAAGATAGCCTCTAACAGACCATCAGTGATGGAGGCATTCCCCCTGGAAGATCGTGCTAAGGACGTCAAGGACCTAGACCTCTTCACTGATGACCTCCCCCTGCAGCGTAGCCTAGGGGTGTCATGGAACATAGCAACAGACACGTTCACGTTCCAAGTCCTAGATGCCAAGAAACCCTTCACACGTAGAGGAGTGCTCTCTACAGTCAACAGCCTATACGACCCTCTCGGCTTCTTAGCCCCTGTCACCATACAAGGCAGGCTGCTCCTCAGGGAACTCTCCACACGCGCTGAAGAGTGGGATTCACCTCTCCCTGAAGAGATGGAAGCAGAGTGGGACAGATGGAGAGAGTCACTCCGAGACTTACAGGAGATCCGAATACCTCGCTGCTATTCGTCTTTCTCTCCCTTACATGCCCAATTCAAAGAGCTTTGTGTCTTTGCAGACGCATCCGCTAAGGCCATTGCAAGTGTGGCTTATCTGAAGGTCACCACTCAAGAAGGACAAAGCAAAATCGGCTTCGTCTTTGATAGAGGCAAGTTGGCGCCCCAGCCAGACCTCACCATACCCAGATTGGAACTGTGCATAGCAGAACGCAACCTACCCCCTCACAGCAGTCTACGGAAGCTGCATCCTATCATCGACACCGACGGACCGTCTCCGAGGTGGTTCTTCTTTTGTCGCCAGAGGACTCCAGTGACAAGTAGAGTTCAGACTATGTGGAGTCGTTAATGACCCCAGACGGGGAGTGTTCTGGACCGATGGACATTTTTACATGCAATAGCACCCTCTGGTGGCGGTTATTGTGTTAACAGTTTGTAAGCTGGAAAGGTCATCTGTTCCTTTCTTCCTGTGTGAGGTCATTTGACCTTTGTTCCTTTCTTCTTGTGTGAGGTCATTTGACCTTTGTTCCTTTCTTCCTGTGTGAGGTCATTTGACCTTTGTTCCTTTCTTCCTGTTGACCCCAGGAAGCAGTTTTACCAGGAAGAACCTGACTTGAGTAATGGAGAATTTGCTATGAGAGGTTCCACTTACAATCTAATGTAATCTGACTTCATATGTTAGGCCAAATGCAATATCTGTGAGTATCTTTAGTTCTTAGCATAATAGCAATGTTGTCAGAGTAATATTTTGATAATACTATGTTTATAAAAGGTTAATATTTAATAGTTACAGAAGTTAGTTCAAATGTTAGTTAGTTATACAATTAGTCCATTCTACTGTTGTAAATATGTTTATATCTTGTGTAATATCGAATGTGTAGTACTCAATTTATGTACAAAACATACTTTGTCTTTGTTTAAAGTTTCACAAATTTGTTCAAGTAAAAGCTTCAAAACAGCAAACGGCTTCAGGAAGAATTATTTTGAATGAGTGTTTAACTTGCTGGATAGCTAGATAGGAGCACGTCTAGCGCGGCCAGTACAAGGGACACAAGTGGAGTTTGAGCGAGAAGGAGGGAGTGAGTGTAGAGAATCCATAGCATAGATGCTTAGAAGGATACAAAGGACCCTCCCTGTGTGTTGTAAGTTGTTGTTGTCATTGCATCACTTTGATAGGGAGTGTGAGGGCTGCATGGTCGAATAGTTAAGTGAATGTGACCATAGAGAGAGAGGGAATGGGTAAGGGTGCAGGGATGTAAGTGTCAAGTGGGATGTGGAGGAAGAGGTTGGCAAAGCAGAGTGCTGGTGAGGAGAGGCGATGGGGATCAGATTGAGGGAGATGGGAAAGTCATACTCACTTTTCCTGTGCGGAGAAGGTCATGAAACCTCTTCCTGCATTGCAGCCAGGTTCTGCAGCTCATCGATATGGAGTTCACCTCCTCGGCCACTTCCAGCCACACAGCTTTTGTCTGCTGGGGTGGCTTTTTTCTCCCTGAGGAAGGGAACAGCACCTCCTTATTACATCTGGCTCCCTCCACCAGAGCTTGGAGGGAGGGCTCATCAAACCGAGGTGCACACTTTTGTTTGATCATGGACATTGTCGGGAAATCAACTCCTTCATACAATTTGCAAAGCGTTTGCAGTCTCCAGAAAAAGCAAGGCTGCTTGCAGGCCTTAAATCCAGCAGCATTAATGACGTCATCAGAGGCGACTTTCTGTATGAAAAGACTCATTGGGCCAGTGGTTCCCACACGCAGGAAATCAATTGCCCAATTAGGGGAAAATCCCACTTTTTCAACACTTCACTTAGGAGTCGGGGTTCTAACATGATTTCCACCTGACACACCCCAGCCCACTCACACTGGCAAAATCCAGCCCATTGTGTTGTCTGTCAACCATTTCCACATTTGCTGCTCACCCATGCCAAGTCTTCACACAACCTTCCAACTTTTTCATTGCATCTTATGCATATCATACATCAGTCGGGCACAGCCTCAAGATAAAATGTATAATTGAAAACCTTGCCACAGTCACATCTTCCCAAGGGTTATACTTCTCAAGTAATTGTAAAACAATCAAGCTGTATGATATATAGTCACTTACAGACACCCAGGTTAGTGTGCAGGTTGTGCATGTTAACGTGTGCAAGCAATCCCTGCAATTCCAGTATCTTAAGACTACGTTCTGCTTTTATTAAATAGCGCAATGAGGGCACAATCCAACATGGAGGAAAGCCTTTGTATTCAAGTGTAGCTAGCAAAAGCATATCTCCTCTGACAAGTGGTTCTGGTCGGATCTATGGACTCACATACTTGGCTAACAGTAGGTTGATGCAGCCCACCTCAGGTACAAGCAGACCGCCCTTGATCATTTCTCTGGAACTCCTCCTTGTCAGAGCTTTATGAGAACAAGAGGAATTCCAAAAGGAATGCCCATCCTAGTAATGCGGGCGGTTACAAATCACAATGAAATTACCTTGAATAGTAAGTGGCGTAAAGCTAAAAATTAGACTGATGGGATGAAAGTCTCCTCTGTTTGCTAACTGATGTAGAAAGACTACTGAGCACTTGGTTTGAGTATAAAACAAGGCTTTAATCAACTGTTTCAAAACCATGAGATTTCTAGTTACATCACTAATTCCTGGTTACAGAAACATCCTGAGCAAGCTGGGCCCACGCCCGAGTATTTATACTCCTTGGACGGTGCCACCAGCTGGCTGCCCAGTGTTACTTCATGAGTCATGATAAGATTCATGACATTCTTCCCGCCTGAAAGTTTTGGAAGTCTAACGACTTCCTTCTCGTGGATTAGGCGGACCACGAATAGGCGCAGTCTTTTAGATCTTCGTTTGTGGCTGGAAGGCACGTCGCCTCGGACCGTGTCTTGGTCCCTGGGTCGCTTGGTCCGTACTGGTAGATCGACGGGGCCCATGTCGCCTTGATCGACCTGCGGAAGACTGGGGAGATTGTGACTCCGGGTGCGGGTCCTCACAGGCGCAGAGCTGACATCATCTTGGTTGGTGGCCGGGGATTGACCAGCATCCTGGCTTCGTGTGGCCATCCCATGGGAAGTGCTCGGCTCCCCGAGTTGATCCGGTGGAGTAGCCAGCAGATACCTTGATGTCCCAGGTAGGGCGTCATCCTCAAAAGAGCGCAGAGCGTCGGTATCATTACCATGGGTTCCTCTACCAGTTGAGTCCGTGGGACTGGTTGGACAGGGAGCCAGATCTCGGAGTGAAACAGTGGACTCCCAGCCATCAGGGTACCGCACGTGCGCGTAAGTGGGATTAATGTCCATTAGTTCCACCTCATCGACGTGGGGATCGTTTTTGGAAGATCGGAAGAATCTTCGGAGCAGCACAGGGCCGGGAGCTGCCAACCATGATGGTAGGGACGTCCCATGAGTGGAGCGACGCTGGAACCTGCAGAATCGCTCGTGAGGAGTGACATTGGTGGACATAGAAAGAAGAGACCTGATGGAATGCAACGCGTCAGAGAGCATAGTTTCCCACTGCTGGTCTGGTAGGTTGCGTGACCTCAGTGCAAGACGAACAGCATTCCAAATGATAGCGTTGTATCTCTCAACCTGTCCGTTACCGATGGGATGATACAGTGTTGTTTTGCTTGTGGCAATTCCCCATTGGGAAAGATAACTTTTGAGTTCGCTTGACATGAAGGAGGCACCCTGATCAGAGTGGATGAAATTGGCCGTACCGCAAAGGGAAAAGACCTGATCGAGGCATTTGATCACTATGGAAGTAAGCATATTGGGACAGGGGAAAGCAAAGGGAAAGCGTGAATATTCATCCACCATAGTAAGTAAGTAGGTGTTTCGCGTTGAGGAAGGCACTGGCCCTTTAAAGTCAATGCTGAGTCGCTGCATAGGGTGTATGAGCAAGCCATCCGATGGATGGAAGAATTGCGGTTTTAATTCCGCACAGATTCTACAGGTGAAGCAAGTTCTTTTCACATCTTCTGTAGAAAATGGGAGATTTTTAGATCGCACAAAGTGCAACATACGGGTAATGCCAGGATGGCATAAGTCAGTATGAAGGTCCGCAAGAGTCGAAGTTGACATAGAAGAGCAAAATGCACGCGTGAGGGTATCCGGGGCCACATTCTCTTTGCTGGGTCGATAATGTATGGTGTAGCCAAAGGCGGTCAATTCCATCCTCCAGAGTTGTATTTTGTTATTCTTGATCTAAGTGCGTTTCCGGTTATCCAGCATAAAGGCCACGGAGCGCTGATCGGTTATAAGCGTGAAATGGTGACGAGCAAGAAAATGACTCCATTTACGTACTGCTTCGATGATAGCCGTAGCTTCCTTCTCGACAGGAGGATAATGGAGCTCACTACCCTGCAAAGTTCTGGACAGAAATGCCCAGGCCGACCACCTTAATTCAAGGTAGCTGAGATCGCCACCTCTGATGCATCGCACTCGACCACGAAAGGAAGATTTTCATCGATGGGCCAAAGCGTGGCTCTTTCCAGTTGTCGCTTGAGGAGGTTGAAAGCTGAAATAGCCGTTGCCTCCAACGGAAATGACTTCACGTGAAGCAGAGTCGGAGACGTGGTGTATCCACTTCGCATAATAGGTGAACATGCCGAGTGCCCGACGAAGAGAGCCGAGATTCGTAGGGGGAGGGAGCTCCTGAAGCGGACGAAGTCGCTCCGGATCCGGTTTGATGACACCAGTGCCCACCCAATAGCCAAGGATGTTGACTGATGGTACTGATTTCACAGATTTGGACTCATTTAAGGTTAAGTTGCGACGACGGAGAACGTCAAAAAATTTCTGGAGGTTGACATCATGCTCCTTCTGGTCATGACCAGCAATGGTGATATTATCCAGATATGGAAAAGTGTCCGTTAAGTTCTCCTGTTTGACTAGGCTATCCATTGCCAGTTGAAAGACGGCCACCCCATTGGTGACCCCAAATAGAAGGCAACAAAACTGATAAAGCCGACCATTGGCCTCAAAGGCCGTATACCTTTTGTCAGAGTCCTTTAACGCTACTTGATGGTATGCACTCTTTAAATCAAAAGTTGGAAATACCTTGTAGTTGGCAAGGTTATTGACCATGTCATCGATGCGTGGTAGTGGGTAGGCAAAGACGTTTCCTGTGTTGCTTCAGAGGATTTTTAACAACGATGACTTGAGCCCGCCAGGAAAATGAACATGGCTCAATGATACCGTCAGCTAGAAGGCGAGAGATTTCTGCCTCGATAAAGGATCGATCATCTTGGCTGAAACGTCGTGATTTAGTGACTACGGGCTTACATCGGGGGGAAAGATTGGCAAACATTGAGGACTCGTCGAGCGAAGCCGCCGAAAGCGTACAAAACGGTACTTTGGAAATAGTAAGCTCCGGCTTTGACCTTCCAAACTCGAAAGTGAGTCTTTTGTGTTGTTTCTGGAAATCCTGTCCCAGGAGCACATCACTGCATAGGTTTTTGAGCACCCCGAGCCGGGTGGAGAAATAAGTGCGGCCATTGAGAATAAGGTTGACAAGACAAAAGCCGGAAGAGTTGGTGGTCAATGTCGTCAGAGCCATTGCAATTTCCCTGTCCGCGGGGTAAATACACAGTTTTAACTTACTGACAGCCCGATCACTAATGAAGCTGTCAGAGCTGCATGAGTCGATTAGTGCACTCAAAATGTGTCCATTTACCGAAACCTTCGTGGCTGCATGGGACAGACTTTGGGGAAAAACAGCTGTGATGGGAGGAGGGGCAGTTTTACCCTTGATAGCTATAACCTTAGTAGTGGTTCTTGGGGGAGGAGCAGTTTTATAGATTGCAGCTGTAACCTTAGTAGTGGTTCTTGGGGGAGGAGCAGTTTTATAGATAGTAGCTGCAAAACTAACAGGGGCTCTTGACCGGTATACCTTAGAAAAGTGGCCTTTCTTACTAACAGAGGCTCTTGATTGGCATACCTTAGAAAAGTTACCTTTCTTACTGCAATGATTGCAGGTTGCGTTATGAACAGGACAAAATTTCCTATAGTGGAATGCACCTCCATAGAAGAAACACTTCCTTCCAGATTGCCAAGATGCTGCTAGGTCAGGGTCGTCAACAGTGAAGGCTTCTAGGGTAGGGTTGTCATCCGCTAGGTTAGAGTCATCATCAGTGAGGGCTTCCGCCTGAGACCTATCGAAGGAGTCATTAAAAGTGATAGCAGCAGCCCGTGCATGTGGTAAAAGATAGGTATCTGCATTCCTCTTTGCTAAGTCCGGGGAACACGCCTGGTCATAGGCAGCCTGTAACTCAAGGGTTTTATTCTCCAACAGACGTTGGCGTATGAAGGGAGATGTAATTCCGTTAATAAAAGAATCACGAATTAGTTCCTTCTGGTACTGCTCAGCTGTGACGGCTTTAAGATTACAATCCTTGCTGAGCCTGCAAAGCTTTTGAAGGAATTCGTCAAGTGATTCCCCGGGTTGTTGTTGAGTAGTGGCCAGTAGATGCCAAGCAAAAATTTTGTTTGGGGCCTTAACATATAGTCGCTGTAATATTAGGATAGCGGAGTCATAGTCTACACAGTCTTCGATATAGTCAAACACGAGGAGATACATAATTGGCAAGTATCTCTAATTGATCAGGAACATTCTCACCACAAACCCTGAGGAAGTTACTGAAGGTATGATACCAGTGTTTCCATACCTTAGCAGTTGTAGGTGAATTCGGGTCCAGGTCAAGACGGGCGGGTCTGAGTAGTTTGTCCATGATGGATTGATTACTACGTCAGAGTTCCCTGCTACAGTTGAAGTTGTAGCTGGCTGTTCCCGAAATTACTCAGAGCGTGGAGCCGATACACAGTTGATTAAATTGATGTAAAAAGACTTCTGAGCACTTGGTTTGAGTATAAAACAAGGCTTTAATCAACTGTTTCAAAACCATGAGATTTCTAGTTACATCACTAGTTCCTGGTTACAGAAATAGCTTGAGCAAGCTGGGCCCACGCCAAGTATTTATACTCCTTGGACGGCGCCACCAATTGGCCGCCCAGTGTTACTTCATGAGTCATGATAAGATTCATGACACTGACTATAAAGGTTCAATGTGAAATGAGTTTGGGCAATTTAAACTTAGTTCTGAGTGGGCATTGGCCAACAGCACAATAACAGTTCTAAATCAGCACTAATAAGAAATTTACAGAGTAAATGGTAGGATTGCTGATGTGGGAAGTGGAAAATGTTGCACTAAGAATGCTCTTCTGTGTTTGGGTCTGAGGTGTATTGTTGGGCAGAATAGATAAAGCTTTACTTTACATTTAAGCATTTTTTACCTGCACTGGAATTGATTTATGCTAACCCTGCGTGACCAAATTAGAAAGTGCTCTATTCCCAGGACCAATATCCCTCACCTTGATGAGCACAAATTTAAAAAAATGAGTGGTATCATAAAATGAGAGCTAGAATAATTATGAACATGTTTGTTCAGAATAACTGAGCAGGTAAGTGCAGAACCAAATATGACTCTGAATAATGACTCTCAAATATGACTTAGCCTAAAAACCCAGGGGAATGATAACATCCTTGGTAAATAGGATCATGGAACAATTAAGCATCGAAGAAATAGTTATCACCTGTGAGGTGCAGAAGCAGAGTTGGGAAACTTTTTAAAGACAGGATCACATTGCAAAACACTTCTGCTTTTAAATTAGAGTATGTACTGTTAAGTCCCTCAGAGAACAAATCACATGAATTCGGCAGTTTGAATTCCATCCCAACTAACAGGAAATCATTGACAAACAAATTTACCATAAAAAAGAGATGCCAGCAGCAGCAACTACAAAAGAAGCCACTGTAAGGATGAAACACTGATAACTGAAGAGATCATTCATTTTTTAATATAATGACCTAGAAATCCGATGGTGCCGCGCCCGTTTTTCAGGCACTAAATGCACGCCTAAACCTCCAACATGGGAGGCAGGAAGCACATGCTCATTATGAACCAAAAGTACAGCACCTGTCATCTTGTTACAGACATTAGTCCCTTTACATATTCAAATAAGAGGCCTAACATTTGTTTGAGAACCCCTGTGCAAATTTGGGTTGCCACCAAAATAGTAGGTTTTTAAAAAATACTTACCTGAATGTGGAGCTATGAGGTGCAGGAGTACTTCTCCTAGCTTCACTGCAGTCCTGCAGACCATTGCTGACATCCCCCTCCAAATAGCCTTCACTTCGCCTTAAGCATTACCCTGAGGCTGCTGCCAGCGACGCAGTGGCCCGATAATCCAATCATCTTTGTCGGCGAGCTGCCTATGGACATCCAACAGGTGTTTGTAGCTCACCAATCTCATTTAAATGAGGCCCGAGACCTAATATTTGGTGTGCCTCGGGCCTGCCCATTCATCTGCAGGGATTGTTTCCTGCACCCAGTTCATGCCGGCAAATGAATTTCTAGGTCAATTTGTTCAAGTAGAAAAAACTTTTTCTTCTGTAGTGATTTCTTTAAAATCTTTAGGCTAATAATGTGACACTTGAATAACTGGGTTATAAATTTATGTTTTACTGATAGAAATCTAGCTGGAACATACATGAAATCTACAATCTGGCATGCACTGCATATGACAAACTGCGATGTTAAGGTAAAAATATAATCTAGTTCTTGAAAAATATGTGATCAATTGACTTACGTTCTTGGCAGTCCTACCTTGCAACAAACCCTTTTCTTAATTGTTCTCTCAATACATCAATTTATATTAACATCAAAGAACAAGACAGGATTTCATGTATTGTCTCTGCGTAGTGCAAAAGGAAGTGTTTAAACAAAACAACCACTGAATGATTAATTGATTCTCTTTCACCATCAATGTTGAAGGTTGTATGAATGCATGTCCTAAACACAAACAAATGTAAATGGTACAGCTACACAAACATGAACACATATAAGCAGATTGGATGGTGAAATGTCATTGCATCTCACATGGCTTACTGCATTACAATATTTTTTTCTGATGGATCTACTTTTTGAAAAATTATTTATTCATGTTATGGGAGGAATAAAACCCATTGCCAAGAAAGAAAGCCAGTATGTGTCCATTTTAAAATTCTGACATGTGGGGCTGGATTTTCATTGGGCCGTGGAGTCGGGATTGAAGGTGTGTGGGGGTTTAAAATCCTGAAATCGGGGGTCCCAACCCCATCCCGCTCCCAACCCGCCTCCATGCCAGTTTCAAAGGAGGCGGGTACCCGCCCCGCACTGGGACCCGCCTCCCCGAGGCGGGAAGGGGATTAGTGCCAATTAACTGCCTGTTAACAGGTAGTTAACAGGCAGTTTTTAGCCTAATCCCTATTTTCATTGTTGAAATGTGGGATTCCCGACGGCTCCAAACCACGGCAAGTTAGTGAGGCGGGCCGTCAGGATGAAAGGCTTGGAGGGATCGAGATGTCCGGTGTTCAGGTGAGTGATGGGTGCATGAGTGCAGAGGTAAGTGTGTTCGGTCTGTGTAAAGTGTTTAAAGAAGTTCTACTAACCTTTACTTACCTTTACAGCCTTCCTTCCTTCAGGTCTCGGGAGTCCCTCATCTCACCAGCACAGAAAGCAGAATGGCCGCCAGCTGTCAAAATCTGCAGCCTCTGCTTTTTGTTCCGGGGAGATCTCTAAATCATCCTGAGAGGAAGGAATTAACCTGGAGTACAGATTGTCAGTGTTTGACAGCTTCAAACAGCTGTGAAATGCTGATATTTCATCTGTCAAAAGGTCTTGACAGATGAAATTTCAATCTGTGATGTCACCTGTTGCCAGGTGGCCCTTAATTGGCCTGCTGAGACCGCTGGGCGGGCTCAACAAGGTCAATCAAGTCAAAATCGCGTGGATTGGCTAGAACTCGATGGAGGCGGGACTACAACCCCGAAAGTTGCAGTCCCGCCTCCTACCCACCTCCTCAATGAAAATCCAACCCATGAACTTTCACTTTGTGCATTCTAGGTGACTTAGATTCTGCATGCAGTATTTTTCTCAATTAGTGCTATTTATGAACTCCCTTTAGATTGCTAAATGCTTTAATGACATACTAATCACAATTCCCTTCTGAAATGGTAGAAATCTCTGTGTTTCAAGCATTTTCTACTTAGGACCACAGGCCATAATTATTATTAAGCATATGAGAACATAAGAACATAAGAAATAGGAGCAGGAGTAGGCCATTTGGCCCTTCGAGCCTGCTCCGCCATTCAATGAGATCATGGCTGATCTTCTGCCTCAACTCCATTCACCGGCCCTATCGTCATATCCCTTGATGCCCTTACTAGTCAGAAATCTATCGACTTCTGTATTGAATATACCCAATGAATGAGCCTCCACAGCCCTCTGGGGTAGAGAATTCCAAAGATTCACCACCCTCTGTGTGAAGAAATTTCTTCTCATCTCAGCCCTTTATCCTGAGGCTGTGACCCCTGGTTCTAGACTCCCCAGCCAAGGGAAACATTCTCCCAGCATCCACCCTATCAAGCCCTGTAATAATTTTGTATGCCTCAATGAGATCCCCTCTCATTCTTCTGAATTCAAGAGAATACAGGCCTAGTTTACTCAATCTCTTCTCATACGACAGTCCCGCCATCCCAGGAATCAATCTCGTGAACTTTCGTTGCACTCCCTCTATGGCAAGTATATCCTTCCTTAGGTAAGGAGACCAAAATTGTACACAATACTCCAGGTGTGGTCTCACCAAGGCCCTATATAATTGGAGTAAGACTTTTTTACTCCTGTACTCAAATCCTCTTGTAATGAAGGCCAGCAAACCATTTGCCTTCCTAATGGCTTGCTGCACCTGCACATTCACTTTCAGTGACTCATGTACAAGGACACCCAGGTCCCTTTGAGCATCTGCATTCCCCAATCTTTCACCATTTAGGAAATACTCTGCCTTTCTGTTTTTTCTACCAGAGTGGATAACTTCATATTTATCCACATTACATTCTATCTCGCCCGCTCACTGAGCCTGTCGAGATCCCCTTGAAGCCTCTTCACATTCTCTTCACAACTGACACTGCCACCTAGCTTTGTATCAGCAGCAAATTTGGAAATGTTACATTTAGTCCCCTAATCCAAATCATTGATATAGATTGTGAATAGCTGGGGCCCAAGCACCGATCCTTGCGGTACCCCACTAGTCACAGCCTGCCATCCTGAAAAAGACCCGTTTATCCCTACTCTTTGTTTACTGTCTGTTAAACAATTCTCAATCCATGCTAGTATATTACCCCCAATTCCATGTGTCCTAATTTTGTTCACCAACCTCTTGTGTGGGACCTTATCAAAGGCCTTCTGAAAATCCAAATACACCACATCTACCGGTTCCCCTTTGTCTACTCCACTAGTTACATCCTCAAAGAACTCCAATAGGTTTGTTAAACAGGATTTCCCTTTCATAAATCCATGTTGACTCTGCCCAACCTTACTATTAGTTTCTAAGTGCCCAGTTATTGCATCCTTTATAACAGATTCCAGCATTTTCCCAACTACTGATGTGAGGCGAATAGGTCTGTAGTTCCCCGTTTTCTCTCTCCCTCCTTTCTTAAATAGCGGGGTTACATTTGCTATCCTCCAATCTGCAGGAACTGTTCCAGAATCTATAGAATTTTGGAAGATGACAACCAATGCGTCCACTATCCCAATGGCCGCCTCTTTCAAAACCCTAGGATGTAGGTCATCCGGTCCTTGGGATTTATTGACTTTTAGTCCCATTAATTTTGCTAGTCCTGTTTCCTTACTAATAATAATTTCTTTAAGTTCCTCATTCTCGTCACTCCCTTGGTTTTCTCGTATTTCTGGGAGGTTTTTTGTGTCTTCCTCTGTGAAGACAGAAACAAAGTATTTATTTTATTTCTCTGCCATTTCTTCATTCTCCATTATAAATTCTTCCGTCTCTGACTGTAAAGGACCTACATTTACCTTTGCCAGTCTTTTCCTTTTCACATACCTACAGAAGCTTTTACAATCCGTTTTTATATTTTTCGCTAGTTTGTGCTCATATTCCATTTTCCCTTTCTTTATCAATTTCTTGGTCCCCCTTTGCTGATTTCTAAAAAGATCCCAATCCTCAGGCTGACCGCTTTTTCTAGCAACTTTATAAGGCTCTGTTTGAAATTATGACACCTTGAAAGTTCAGTTTGTAATTACCATACTCCAACCTTGTCTCTGCTTTAATTTGTTCCGCTGTTATAGTAACATTAGCCCATATATTCCGATCCCTACAGCTGTGTATGGGCTGTGTACATACCTGTAGGGACATCAGAAATGCCAGTTTCAGGCATGCGAAGCGCATGCACTGAAAACCAGCATTTCCGATCTGTCAAGAATGCTCTTGACAGATCGGATGCCTGCCCTGGAGAAGGGCCTCTGCAGGCAGATAGTTCCGCTTTCTGCAGAACCTCTGCCCGCAGAAAACCCTTAGAAATCTTACACCTGGTAAAAGCAGGTGTAAGGCCTGCTTTTACCAGCATAAGAGTTGAAAAAAAGTTTTTTTTTAAATTCACTCATTTATAATTTTAAAATACTTTTAAAAAGGTAAATTTATTTTTAGCCCAGCTGATAACCATACAGCACTCACTAGCTGTGGTAAGTTTAGGGGTGGATGATGACAACCTTCTCGTGACCCACCCTGTTACGAAATCTTAGCTCTTAGATCACAACTAATGTCTTCTCACAGGACACCAAACTTGTTAAATCAACCTCCAGGTGACAGTAGCAAACCAAGCAAATCGAACGGTCCTCTCCAGGACCAAAGAAAACTACATGTAGGCTCAGCCATCCGAATATGCCAACATAACATCGAAGGCATCTCTCGTTTAAAATGCGAATATCTCGAAAGGTTACTCAAGAAACACAGCATTGATGTCCTGGTGCTTCAAGAAACACACATCGAACACATCCACCAGTTCAACACAAGGCAATATATCACAGGTTTTGACCGAATCGCTTGCAATAATCATCCCAAATATGGCCTGGCATGTTATGTCAAACAAGGCATCAAAAGCTGCACTGAACTCGAGCATACCAGTATTGCCAGAGTTTTCACTACAGCAATACGCGTAGGAGAGCCAACGATCTCCAATATCTACAAACCACCACTCGTACAGTGGCCTGACACCGCTCTCTCCTAGTCAACATCCATCCATCCATCTCGGAGACATTAATAGCCACCACATAATGTGGGGCTATACAGACATCAACTATGATGGAGAAGCATTTGTACAGTGGGCTTCACTAGAGAATAAATTCCTCCTTTTTGACGCCAAAGATCGAGGTACGTTTCATTCGTCAAGGTAGTAGAGAGAATATAACCCAGACCTATGTTTCCTCTCTAAAGACAGCACAGGAAACTCAATCATCGCCTCCAGAACCGTTCTTGACGATTTCCCCAACAGTCAAAACAGGCCCTCAATCATCAACATTGGCATCGAAATTCCTGTCATTACATCAACACCGGAACCACGATGGAACTTCAAAAAAGCAGACTGGGAAACCTTCCAAAGGTCAGCTGACACCAACATCAGGTGGATTCCGCCAACTACCGATGCCTTCAACAGATTTATAGGAATTATTAAAGCTGCCGCAAAACGCAGTATACCTCGGGGGTTTAGAAAGACATATATTCCTTGTTGGACGGAAGAAAGCGAGGCTCTCTACCCGGAGTATTCGCTGAAGAAGAAGCCAGTCACTGCCACCGCAATGCTGGAGTTTTTGAACACAGCGAGACATGAAAGGTGTTGGAGCCTTGTGGAGAAGACTAACTTCATTCACTCCAGCAGGAAAGCATGGGTCTTGCTCCGTCAACTTGGCGGGGCAAACCTCGCCTATAAACATAGGATGACCATCAGAGCGGGACGCCATTGCATCCCACTTGGTACAAACATCAAAGGCTCTGGTGGACAAAGAACTTCAACGCCAGGCGAAGCAGCAGCTTTCGACAAACATGATCGCGGCACCAAGATCGTTAACTATATCTGATCCATTCACCTTGGACAAACTAAACGCAGCCCTGTCGACAACCAAATCTGGACAAGCTGCTGGTCCAGATGGTGCTTATCCAGAATTCCTAAAAGCATTGGGACCCAAAGCGAAGAGATGGTTGACCTCCTTCTTCTCTGAGGTACTGGCAACTGGTAAAATTCCATCTATTTGGAGGGAGACTAAAATAATTGCCCTCCTGAAGCCGCCAGCTACCGCCCGATCTCCTTGCTTTGCACTTGTTATAATGTGCTGGAGCGGCTACTATTCCACAGACTAGCCCCCGTCATCATTTCTAAAGAGCAAGCGGGCTTCCGGAGTGGCCGTAACTGCTGCGACCAAGTGGTAGCTTTAACAACGCACATCGAAGCAGGCTTCCAGCGCCAGCTCAAGACCGCCGTAGCACTCGTGGACCTGTCAGCAGCATATGATACAGTATGGAAGCATGGACTGCTTTTCAAGCTCTCCACCATTTTACCCTGCAGAACAACGATTCACCTTCTCAACTCCATGCTTAGCAAACGATGCTTCCGTGTGTACTCTGGCACCCAGAAGAGCAGATATAGGACATTGAACAACGGACTCCCACAGGGTTCTGTCCTGGCACCCATGCTATTCAACGTTTATACCAATGACCTGCCCGAAACAGAGTCCCACAAGCTCGTATACGCTGATGACATTGCCTTGGCCACGCAAAACATGAATCTGTCCATCACCGAAGAGACCCTGACCAGTGATTTACAGAGGATGGAGGCCTACTTCCACCGATGGCAACTTCGGCCAAACCCGCAAAAAATTGCCACTTTGACATTCCACCTCAACACCCATCAAGCAAACCAAGCTTTGAAAGTCTCCCTTTGCGGCGCAGAGGTAAACCATGCCAAAAAACCCTCCTATTTAGGAGTCACGCTTTATTACACCCTGTCATATAGACAACATAAGAACATAAGAAATAGGAGCAGGAGTAGGCCATTTGGCACCTCGAGCCTGCTCTGCCATTCAATAAGATCATGGCTGATCTGATCTTGTCCTCAACTCCACTTCCTTGCCCGCTCCCCATAACCCTTGACTCTCTTATCGTTCAAAAATCTGTCTATATCCACCTTAAATATATTCAATGACCCAGCCTCCATTGCTCTCTGGGGTAGAGAATTCCACAGATTCGCGACCCTCTGAGAGAAGAAATTCCTCCTCATCTACGTTTTAAATGGGCGACCCTTTATTCTGAAACTATGCCCCCGAGTTCTAGATTCCCCCACGAGGGAAAACATTCTCTCTGCATCTACCTTGTCAAGCCCCCTCAGCATCTTATATGTTGCAATAAGATCACCTCTCATTCTTCTAAACTCCAATAAGTATAGGCCCAACCTGCTCAACCTTTCTTCATAAGGCAACCCCTTCATCTCAGGAATCAACCTAGCGAACCTTTTCTGAACTGCCTCCAATGCAAGTATAACCCCCTTAAAAAAGGAGACCTAAACTGTATGCAGTACTCCAGGTGTGGTCTCACCAATACCCTGTGCAGTTATAGTAGGACTTCCCTACTTTTATACTCCATCCCCCTTGCAATAAAGGCCAACATTCCATTTGCCTTCCTAATTACTTGCTGTACCTGCATGCTAACATTTTGTGTTTCATGTATAAGGACCCCTAGATCTCTCTGTACCGCAGCATTTTGTAGTCTATCTCCATTTAAATAATTTGCTTTTTTATTTTTCCAACGAAGTGGATAACCTCACATTTTCCCACATTATACTCCATCTAACAAATTTTTGACCACTCATTTAGCCTATCTATATCCCTTTGGAGATTCTTTGTGACCTCTTCACAACTTGCTTTCCCACCTATCTTTGTATCATCAGCAAATTTAGTTACATTACACTCTGTCCCTTCATCTAAGTCATTAATATAGATTGTAAATAGTTGAGGCCCCAGCACTGATCCCTGTGGCATCCCACTAGTTACAGTTTGCCAACCGGAAAATGACCCATTTATCCCGACTCTCTGTTTTCTGTTAGTTAGCCAATCCTCTATCCATGGCAACATATTACCCCCAACCCTGTGAGCTCTTATCTTCTGCAGTAACCTTTTATGACATCTCCAGAACCTTGAGAAGAAACTAAGGAGTAGGGTCAACTTGATCCAGAAACTCGCCAGATCCACATGGGGAGCAGACACTCAAACCCTCCGTACGGCAGCACTCGCCCTGGTGTACTCTACAGCGGAGTACTGCTCTCCGGCATGGCTATCAAGTCTGCATGTCAAATCCATTGATGTCCAGCTGAATTCTACTATGAGAATTATCACTGGTATGCTTTTATCCACACCAATACCTTGGCTGCCCGTGCTTGTGAACATCGCACCACCACACCTACGCCGTGAATATGCAGTCTCCAGAGAATACAACCGCTACACCAGCAAAGACATGCCAATCCCGGCCGACATGAACAACCTACCACCAACCCACCTCAAATCTAGAAGACCATTTTGGACTGTCGCCGAAGCCCTTCAGCGTTCTCCCCTCAGCCTTGATGACTGATGGCGAAATGCTTGGAAGAGCTGCGACATACGGAATGGATTCCTTATAGAGGACCCCACAGTACAACCTAAAGGATCAAACATAATAACAACAGAAAATGCTGGAAAAACTCAGCAGGTCAGGCAACATCCGTGGAGAGAAATTTGAGTTGACGATTCGGGTCGAACCCTTCTTCAAAACTGGAAAGAAAAGAAAATAGATCGAAGGCAGGGCTGCGATCGGACAAAAGAAGTGAAAGAAACAAAAGAAGTAAAAGAGCTAGACGAGATGGTAATAGGCTGAGATTAGATGTAAAGTGTGCTGGCAGGGCAGGAGATAGCTGCCAGGTGTGCGAGAGAAACAAAAGGAAAGGGCGGGGGGGGGCAGAAAAGGAGTGGAAAAATTACAAGCCGAGGTTATGATCTGAAATTGTTGAACTCGAGATTGAGTCGGGAAGGCTGCAGAGTGCCTAGTCGGAAGATGAGGTGCTGTTCCTCGAGTTTACGTTGAGCTTCCGTGGAACAATACAAGGGGCCAAGGACGGTGAGGTCCAAGTGGGAATGGAGCGGTGAATTAAAATGACAGGCGACCGGAAGCTCGGGGTCACCCTTACGGACTGAACAGAGGTGTTCCGCAAAGCGGTCACCCAATCTGCATTTGGTCTCCCCAATGTAGAGGAGACCGCATCGTGAGCAGCGAATACAGTATACTAGATTGCGAGAAGTACAAGTAAATCGCTGTTTCACCTGGAAGGGGTGTTTGGGGCCCTGGACAGTGGGAAGGGGGGAGGTATAGGGGCAGGTGTTACATCTCCTCCGCTTGCACGGGAAGGTGCCAGGCGAAGGGGAAGGGCTGTTTGGGGTGATAGAGGAGTGGACTAGGGTGTCTCGGAGGGAGTGGTCCCTACGGAATGCTGAAAGGGGAGGGGAGGATCAAACCTTCCTCACAAACAGTGGACAATCATCAACCGCCTCAGAACCGGTCATGGTAGATGCTGCCACCTTCTCCATAGATGGAACATTAAAGCATCCTTATCATGCGACTGTGGAGCTCCTAATCAGACCCTGGAGTACATCAGTGAGCACTGCCCTCAGAGGAAATTTGTAGGCTGTTACACTTTGGCCTGGATAGCCAACTTAGATATTGACATTTGATTTGCTTTGCTACCACCATACAAAAGAAGAAGAAGTTTAAAAAAAGAACTTGTCCAATGGTTTCAGCAGTCCCAGCTGAGCTATTTTTGCTTCGCATTACTTACATTTACAATCGGGCTGGAAATTCATTATAGCCAGGAATGGGCGGTATCATTAGAAAAGTTGGAGAATTAGCGCCAGGTGCTAATGCTTTAGGCTGTACACAAAATTCGTGCTCACTGCTCAAAGAAACTATTGGAGTCTTAAATCAAGTCTTAAGCGCAAGCTCATTGGCGTTACACTCAAAAGGGTGGACCAATATCAGGTGCAGTCTAATCACAAGTCATGATGGCCACAGGCTTTTTTCAGTACGTAAAGGGGAGATTCATTGATGCTGCAGATTCTCATTCTCGGCATTGCTGGCTGTGCAGCTGCCTCAGCAGACAGCAGCAAGTCAAGGAGAAGGAGCCAGAGGTCTGAAGCAGCTGTACTCCTGGCATATCCACACCCGAGGGAGAGAACCTGCAGATTCTGTGATCAAGCATTGGAGGCGTTAGTGTCCGCTGTGGAGAGACGGTGGGCAGTGCTCTACCCGGCAAGTGGCCGGAGGCCCTCTCCGCAAGTCTTCCGCACCATGTGGAGGGAGGTAGCGCACCACATCTTGGGCAGCACTGTGGTTCCCAGGACCCACACACAGTGTGGGAAGAAATTTAACGACCTCGCTCGGGTGGTCAGTGTGAGTGAATGCTTCAACAAATGCTACATACCACCATCTGAACCACAATCGTCACACACTGCCCAAAGCACCACCCCCAGCACTCACCCACCAACAATCTCTACCTATCAACACTCACACCCACATCTTGCACACAATGATAGCTATTCAACTATGGCAGGCACGTCACCCAAACACATTGCTCCATACTCAATCACACACTTTCCTTTCTCTTGCAGGCCAAGGTGGCTCACAACAGGAGGGAGCAGGAGCGCACAGGTAGGGTACAAGCTGATACCCAACCATTGTCTGTGTTGGATAATAGAGTGCTGGAGATTATTGGGCACCAGGTGGTGGGCGCCGTGGCCACCGGCGACGTTGACCCCCTTAGGTATAACAACGGTATGTTCATCCCTACTCCTTTTTCTCACATCCCACTTCCCCTCACCCCACAAGCGTTTTGCACTTTCCAGCTACTCATGTTGTATGCATGCTTTTCTCCCTTCCTGACCCCCTCCCCTCACCTTAACCCGTCCCTTGCGCCTTTATGCTTTCAGATAATGAGCAAGCACCTGAGGAGCCTGTCCCTGAGGTCACTGTAGAGAGTGAGGCGGGAGAGGAGGAGGAGGAAGAACACACCACGTCACTGCATGTCTCACCCGCAGGCACCAGCTCAGATACAGGCACTACGTGTTCTTTAGAGGCTAGTATAATAGCGGGATCTGCACAGGGCGAGGCACCGGGAATGAGTGGGCTGCAGCAAAGCCAGGGGGAAAGGGTAGCTCGGGACCAGCACCCCGGTGGTTGAGTTCGCACGCAAGTTCTACTGCACAGGACTCAGATGAGGACCTCTATGGGTAGGCGTTTAGAAGAAGGGTGATGGGCATGCACATGGAGATGATAGGTGCAATGGCGAGGGTGCCAGAGAGCCTCTCAGCAATGGTAAGGAGCGTGGAGGAGTCCGCCTCCAACATTGCACAAGACTCTGTGCACACCATGGAACCCATCATTGCCAGTCTGCAAAGGATGGTAGACTCCTAGAGAGACCGTGGTGACCCAGACCCGATGCCGCGTGTGATGGGCGATCTGGCAGCTTCCATTGCAGCACAGGCGGAAGCGATGCAACGTCTTAATGCTGTAATGCAGTCTATGCTTGGTGGCATCCAATTTCAGACTACTCTCATGCAGTTTCAGCTTGATGCCGTGCAAGCTCTGACTGCTGCCATCGTGGCTGGGTCTACCACCGTCGACCGGGGTTTCCACGGTGTCACAGCAGGCCAGCAATCTGTGCTCCAACAGATTGCTAGGGATGCTGAGGTGCTGCCCTGGGGAGTGGCAGTGGGTCATTGGAGCAGGAACCTGCTGTCTTCTCTCAGGATGACAGCATTCCTGCTCTCACCACTGCCACTCCACCATTGTCTTTGTTGCTGCCCGTCATCCAGCCAGCCCAGATTGCTGTCGCCCATGCTGAGGTGGTGCAGTCTACAGCCGGGCCTTCCAGGCCAAGAGTTGGTCGAGGGCGTCCTGCAAGGCCATCTGATGTCTCCCACATGGACACTCAGCAGTCTTCCACCAGCCCTGCTGCAGCCACTGGGCCAACACTTCGTAGGAGCACTAGAGTAGGCAAAGGCACAGTAACAACAGGCACTGAGGGATTGCACAAGGGTGAATAGTTAATATTTTTGTTGTAAATATGTGCTCACTGATTTTTAATACATTTATGAATTCAGTTTGGATTCTTTTGTGCTGTGTCTAATTTCAGCTTTACACTGTGAAATGGCCTGCGACAGGGATGGAATGATGGGGATGTGGTGAGCAATGGGGATCTGGGGTTTAATTCATTCAAACCGCAGTCAGATGAGGCAGTCATGGACCGCCCTTCCGGAAGGCTGATTGAGTGGCTGCCTCCTCCCTCGCTCCTGTTCCTCCTCCACCTCGTCCTCCTCCTCTCCCTCTTCCTCCTGCTGAGGTTGTCCCACAATCCCTGGTGGCAAGGGCTGGGCCTTCATGATGGCCAAGTTATGGAGCATGCAGCAGACCACGATGAAATGGGACACCCGCTCAGCCGAGTACTGGAGGGCTCCTCCCAAGCAGTCAAGGCAGCGGAACTGTTGCTTCAACAGGTCGATGTTCTACTCGATGATGTTCCTGGTGGAAGCATGGCTCTCATTATATGAGTGCTGGGCAGGAGTGTTGGGGTTGCGGAGGTGAGTCATGAGTTAGGTGGAGAGCGGATAGCCCTTGTCTCCGACCAGCCAACCGTGAGCTTGACGTGGTGGCTGGAAGAGTGTTGGCACACCGGTCTGGCGCAGGATGAAGGCATCGTGGCTGCTGCCAGGATAGCCGGGATAGACACTGAGGATTAGCTCTCTGCAGTCGCATACCAACTGCGAATTAAATGAGTGGTAGCCTTTGCGGTTACGGAAGAGCTCAGCAAATCCACGTGGGTGCAGTAAATGATGCCCTGCACCATTGGGGAATCCCGCTAGCCTGGCAAAGCCACATGCGCGCTCGTCCTGCTTCTCTCTGGTGATGGGAAAGGAAATATAATTCCTTCTCCTACTGTAGAGAGCTTCTGTGACCTCCCGGATACAGCGATGGATGGCGAAATGTGAGATGTTAGCTATGTCTCCTGTTGCAAACTGGGAGGATCCGCTGGTGAAGAAATTGAGGGTGATGGTGACCTTGACTGCCTCTGAGAGAACCGTGGTTGCCCTGATCTGAGGCTGGAGGTCTGGTTGCAGGAGGTGGCAGAGTTCTGTGATCACCTCCTTGGTGAAGCGGAGTCTTCTAATACACTGCTCGTCGCTTAATTGGAAGTAAGAGAATTGCTCTTGGAATACCCTCGGAGGGTAAGGTCTCCTGTTGACAGCCCAGATGGCCCTCCTTCTCCCTCTGGCCACATGTTGCAGTCTTTCTCGCTGCCTCCGTTCCCTCCACCGTAGATCCAGGAGGGCGAGGTCGACTGCCAGTATAGCCCCCATTAATGAACTTTGATTTTTTAAAGAATAAATGTAGCTACTTTTTAGCTGCCACAACACTGCTGATACCAAATAACCTTGAAATTACAGAATGAGACGTTTGGACTATGTGAAACTGACAAGAAAGCACTGAAACTCTCCTAACCTGCAGCTGCAACTCATTACTGATGATCCCTTTAAATAACGTTCCTGGAGCCGGCTTCCTGGTGCTTCATGCCAGCTCTCCCTGTTGCTGTTTACTCCAGGTGCTAAGGTAGGTGGTGACAATCAGTTTTGCAGATCAGGCAGCCAGCGAGTGTTGCACATCGTCATTGTTGCTGGGTCAAAATCCTGGAACTCCCTCCCTAACAGCACTGTGGGAGTACCTTCACCACACGGACTGCAGCAGTTCAAGAAGGTGGCTCACCACCACCTTCTCAAGGGCAACTGGGGATGGGCAATAAATGCTGGCCTTGCCAGCAATGCCCACATCGTATAGGCGAATAAAAAAAACAAAAAATTCACTGACGTCCCGATCCACCTGGTGTTGAGGCCCCCGGTGATAACTGTTAGTGGCAGCACTGCAGGATTTGGCATGCGGCGTTGGATAATGCTCTAGCGCCCCGTTAGTGCCATCTGCTGGAGCTAACGAGAGACACTAAGGTACCGAATTTTTCCCTCTTGATGTTTAGCGAAGATGTTATGCAAATAATAGAAGTCCTCAAGGACCCATTCCACGTACAAAGGAGTCCAAAGGTGATGTCATGAAATTATTTGAACTGGTGCTGTAAATATTACAAATTTCCAGTAACAGGTAAAATCACAGCCAGCATTTCACACTAACATATTGATACATCCTTTGTATCAAAAGCAAAGCAGTTCTTTGTTTTAGCTTTGCAGATGTTCCTTTGAGTCAGTCAGTAGTCATAAGGAGCTTTAAAAAAAAACTAGCTACCGTTAGAATCTTGTCCCAAACTTAAATCAATATAAATGTTGCAAGTTTTGTCAGTTATGTGCAAAGCTTGAGGGAGAAGGCAAACTACTTTTTAACAAACATAACTGTGTGATTTGTTTCACTTTGTCTTCAACTGACCGTTACTTCCACGTGATCATCAGTTATTCAAATCCAAGAAGTCTCAGTAACTGTTTTGGGGATGCTTAAGGAGCTATTGGAATCTGAGGAATCTGGGCCAATGCGAAGCTTCTGGAGGCGGGACTCCCACTTGTCAGGTTTTAGTCCCGCCTCCATCGACTTCTGGCCAACCCACGCTATTTTTCCTTGATTGACCTTGTTAAGCCCGCCCAGCGGGCTTAGCAGGTCAATTAAGGGTAAGTCAGTTACAGAGAGCGTCAGCGTATGACGTTTCATCAAACCTCTTTTGTGAGCAGAAATTAGATGGTTGTTGCATTGGAGAATGCAGCAGCTATCTGTCATCTCTGCCGGTGAGATGCGAGACTCTCCGCATCCCCAACGTTTGAAGCCTGCAGGAAGAAACAAAGGTAAGTAAACATTCTCTATCACTTTCCACTCACCTCACATACTTACCTCTCCACACTTTCACCCATCACTTACCTTCACAGTGCACTTTTGCACCCCTCCAACCCCTGCAGACCCACTGCTCGCCTCGCGGACCCTGGTGGGGTTCGCAGCCTTCGGGAGGCCCGCACTTGTGTGGGTAAAATGGGGATAATCCGCCTGTTAACTACCTGTTAACAGGCATTTAAGTGACTGTAATCCCCATCCCGCCTCCAAGGAGATGGGACCTGGCGCGGGTCGGCTACCTGCCTCCTGGCAAGATAGCACGGAGGCGGGTTGGGGGCGGGATGGGCACCTGCCCCCAGATTCTGCCATTTTCCTGGCAGTCCCGCCTCCAAACCCGCCTCCCCTCCCCAGGGCTGGCAAGATCGCGCCCGGAGATTGAGTTTGGAACTGCACAATTGCCACATTAAACAGTATAAGAAGAAAAGATACACAGCCCATATAAAAGTTATATGTAAAGGAATAGCTTAACATTCCTAGAAATTACAAGACGGAAACAGTCCATTCAGCCCAATCAGTCTGTGTTGATGTTTAACCTCCACATCAGCAATACTTCTAATCCCATGTGGCCATCCTGTTCCCATATCTTTTATTCCCCAAACCTTCAACCGCCTATCTAACTTATTCTTAAATATTGACATGGGGCTTAATTTTCCAGGGTGGTAGCAGGCAAGGTGGGTGGCGGGTCAGGTGGGAAAGTTATTATTTTTGATAGCGGGTCGGGAACCCGCTGTCATCTCACTCCCACGCACCTTTCCCACAGGTGCGTCTGTCATCGTGGAGCCAACCCGACCTGCAGCGAAATCATTATGAGGTAATTTACAGGCACTTAAGAGCCTTTTCCCCCCTACTTTTTAAATTTCCCTGCATGGCCACGGGATTCACGCAGCTCGGGAACCATGTCTGTCAACCTGAGGCGTGAGTTCATGGCTATTGCTCCAGCTGATTACCTGACAGCATGAAAAACAAACCAAAATAAAAACATGTTGATTACAACAGCTAACAGATTGATGTAGATTCTGTTCTACTTGAAAAGCTACTGGTAAATGTTAATTCAGAAGTTCCTGAAGTGATGCAAATGTTACCCTGGATGGTGAGGGAAATATATTTTTCACTGGCCATTCTCGGCTGTTGCCTTCCAACTCAACAGTAATTGCAGTGAATTGATCTGCACTATAAAAAATGACATATACCATTTAAATAAATGTTTGTGTTGTTTCTGGTCAGGTTTTTCTCACAGTATACTGTGATTGTCCAGTTACACATTAAATCAAGTCATCAGCTGTAACAATTTCATTCTCGTCACTCATTCCACTGGTTCAATTTGCTTTCAGTCCCTGAATATGACTAATTTAATTTTTCAGTCCGAGACTTATGGGTGAATTTCTGCAGCGGTTCTCTCACTTGTCCATTGTTCACTTCAACGGAAGAGCTGCAGAAATCCCATAAACACACTGTATGCACCACTTACACTGTTTGTCAGGGATCCCGCAGCTCTTCCGCTGAACTTGCATAAGATTGTAAATCCACCCCTTTACAATTACATTCAAAATCTGCTTAAATTTATCTATTACCCATACACACACATCTTTTATTTGTACCAATTACTGCTACAAAAGTCCATAGATTTGTGACTAAAGCACCAATAACTTCCCAATTAATGTACTTTTTAAATTATGTTCTTGATCGTATTTGTAGATGGCATCATATACTTAATGATAATATTATTTAAATATTTCTTTGTCACTCATATATAACTTTTATTATATTATTGTACAGTAAAGATTCAACACCCACTATGTTAGATTAAACTTAAAAGTTAATGTGGCCATGGTCCCTTTAAGGATCCCGGCTTAAAACGCATCATGAATGATGTCACCAGACCCGGTCCCTTTCATTGGGTTGGGTAGCGCGCTAGGGTCCCTCTCATTGGGTTGGGCAATGCGCTGGGTGGGCTTAATAGGCCCCATTAAGGTAAGTTCATTTTCTACAGTGGTATGGAGCCAGCAGCGGGGTTGGAACCCACCATGGACACCATCCGCACCGGACCCACCAAGGTAAGAAAAATTCCGACCATGGTCTCTGCTTCAATCACTAACTCCAGTAGTTTCTATCTACTGTGTCCCATCCTTTTCATTTTAAACATCTCTTTCAAATTCACTATTTGGATTGTGACCTTTTATTGTTTTCTTTTCAACAAGCATACTTTTGCAAGTTTTGTCAGTTATGGGCCAAACTATTTTTTAACAAACACAATTCTATTTGTATTATTGCTATTTATTCACTTGTTCATATTTTGTGAAATAAATATGCTCAATTGTTTCGCTAGGTCTGATGTTGTAATGTTCTATCGCTTAATGAAGATTGGAGAGAGATTCTAATTAATGGACAGATTTTTCCGTTCATTATCTTGGGCACATCACCAAACATTTACCTAGACATCAACACTAATGAAGATGCAAAGATGTGTTCCAAGTCATAGGAAGTTGAATGCTGAGCAACTGGCGTTTTCAAGACTGAGATTGATAGATTTTTGTTCAGTAAGGGTATCAAGGGACATGGAGAAAAGGTGGAAAAATGGAGCCATGATCTAATTGAATGGCAGAGCAGGTACGAGCGGCCAAATGGCTTACTCCTGTTCCTTATATTCCTAATCAGAGCCACATCTGATGCAGTAGGTTCCATAAATTCACTTTCAGCACAGAACAATGGCAGGCTGCCCATGCCGCGATATTTTTGCTAACACAGGTGACATCCTAATTCTTCCTCTTGCCGGCTAAACCATCCAGAGTATAACTTCACAACTTCATGGCTTATGAGATCTCTTTTAATCAGGAATTAAATATTTAATTCAACAATTTTGTAAAATATGTCCTGATACCACACCTGCAATGTATATAATGTGTTCAGTTTTGAAAATGTAGATAGTGTTGCTAAGCCAGATACATCTTAAACCAATCCTATCAATGAGATGGCTAACATAACTTAGTAGTAAATTCTGCACGTTGCAGCATCTTACCAGGTATGGGGAGAGCAGTGACTGGAAGTTAAAGAGGATTCCTGCATTGGCAATTTGCTCTAACCACTTTCTACTGGCCTCCTGTGTCTCGATTTCATATTCCCTGTTGGTGTCATACATCTGATGCAACACAGCCAATAGCTGTTCTGAGAAAGCACAAACTGTGGCCACTAGACTTTGGCAAAACACCATGTCTTGCCTGAGTTGAATCTCGGTATCTGAAGGTGAGAAAAAAACAGGAAAGAAAGAGAAGATAAACTGCAGTTGAAGTAATGGATTATAAAATATCTTCCCAGATTTTTTTCTTCAAAAAGTAAACTAACTTAAATTCAAACAATAAATTTATGCTATGATAGCCAGCGATGATCCTTGATAAAGAATTTAAATATAACAAAAAGTTGAAAAATCAATGAACATAATATAACTATTGTTACATGATTCTACAATATATTAGACTGTTCCAGAATATCCCAGGATATTACAACAATGTTCTAAAATGAAAGTTATTACAAAAGCATGACTGATTCATATAACTGGCAGAGTGTCTCGTCAGCATGTTAATTATTCTTTTTTAAATTCAATAGTATAATTCTGTAATATGCAGTGGCCCTTATGAATGATTGACGAAAAGATACATTTATAAGTATACAACTCCACATTGACATTAATAATTAGGATCAATTGGCCAATATAGAACATCAGCTCTTAATTAACCAAGCACTGAGAGTGGGGTGGAATTGAAGACAGTAGTAGAATAGGATCCAGAGAACAGCAATTGAGTAAGCTTTTTTGATGAATCAAGGTGTTATCACTGAAGAAGAAGAACATTCTATTCTTGAATTAAAAATATTGACAATGCACATTCCTGATCCATCAGGACAAGACAAGAGACAACTATGATTATTATTAAAGCACCACATTGGCCCTGAATTTCCTCGGACTTTCAAATGCTGCACCACTGTAACTTCATCGGAAATGCGACAGCAATCCCCATATTCAGGGCCGTCTCACTTCAGATTGTTACACTTGCAGGCTTTGTTTCTGTAAGATTAGCATCTTCATCAAACTAACGAACCCAGTAATATTTGTGATATGACAACATGTTATTCTGACAAATGGTTAGAAACTCAACCATAAGCTTCAGTGAGCTGCCTGATCTGGGTGGGTGTTGCCAGCTATCAAAAGTACTATCTCAGCCTGACTCTGACAGAGCGATAGAACCTTTTAGTCAATTACATGGCCAAACATGGCTGTCACTATGTTAAATTCCCTTTTATAACTTTCTGAAATTCTGCATTGAGGATAAATTAATCCGTTGTAAATTCCTGACGTCTTTTAGAAATTAAGGCCTAGAAATTGGACATCGGCAAAAACCTGCCAGTGTTATCGCAACCTCAGGTTTATGGCCGCTGAAAATGGCCTCAGCGCTACCAGGCAAAAATTCGCGCTGGGGGCTAAAGATTTTTAGCCCAACGCTAACTTACAGTACAACGCCCTCCTGGTGGCGTTAGCAGAGGCATCGATCCGAGGTTCGCGTCCAGGAGCGGCGTTCCAGCTTCTTACAGCCTCTGGGAGCAAGGCTGTGGAGATCGCATGGAATTGTGGGCAATTAAAAGGGCAATGAATTAAAGGGGCAATGCATTCAGAACTAATAAAAATTAAAATGAAGTGAAAAAATGCAGTTTTCAGCATTTACACAAAGCAAACTTTCCAATCCAACTTTATACATCTATTCATCCAATATGACATCAAGAAATCAACTCATCACCCTTATGCATTCTCTTAATGACTGTCTTGCGTGTGCCTTTGCCTATCCTACTGATGTCACACAGTGCTACCCCAGTGGCTGCAGCATGGCTGGTGGAAGGCTGCTGGCTTTCAGTGGGGGCACTACAAATGGTCTTGCTGGTCGACCTTGAAGGGCTGGTGGCTGGGAGTGTCAAATCAAATCCTTCTTCTCCTTCTTCGTGTTCTTCTTCACTCTCCTCTCCCTCGTCTTGGCCAACCACTGGCTGGGCAGGCTGCATTTCCTGGGTGTGTGAAATGAGAAAGGCACAAGGGTGGAGTTGTGGTGAGGGGAAGGCAGAAAAGTAAGAGGTGTATGCGAGAAGGATGATAATGTATGAGGATACCAACATCTTATATCCTTTCAGCCCAGCCGCTGACCAAGGGCTCAGCCATGCCCCTGCCAAGAATGGGTTGCACCGTCTGCTCCCATGGGATGAGGTGAGGCTAGGAATGGGAGGTCTGCCTCATGATTTGTACAGATTGTTGCTAGGTGAGTGATTGGGGGGTGGAGTCGTGGATTGAGCAGTGTGTGAGGCTCATGATGTAGTTAATAGGAGATGGCTTTTGAAGGTGCATTCACTGACCTTGACCAGTGGTCTGAGGTCATGAAGCTTCTTTGGGTGCTGGAGCCAGGTGGCGGGGGTGACACTGCTGGCAGTGATGGCCTTGGTGATGTGGTCTCACATCATTCTTTGTGGTGGGCCTCCTGGCCCCTGTGAGTAGAGGACCTCTCTTGCAGTGTTGAGCCCCTGCACAAACGTGGGTGTCCCTTCCCTGGCTTGCTGATCCATTTGTGTTAGTGCTGAAGCACTTTTCCCATTTTTTGAGGTTAGGAAGGGAATTCAGCTTTAAGAGCTGAAGACTCCCATTTGGGACTTCTTCTTAATGGGTTTTTTTAAAAGACGGTAAGGGCTGAAAACGGCATTTTAATTTTCATTAGTTCTGAATGCATTGCCCCTTTAATTCATCGCCCTTTTAATTGCCCACAATTCATTGCGAACTCCACAGTCTCGCTCCCACAGGCTGTAAGAAGCTGCAACGCCAGTCCTGGAGGCGAACTTTGGGTCGGATGCCTCCACTAACGCTATCAGGAGACCATTATACTGTGCTACAATCTCCAGCCACCAGCGCAAATTTTTGCCCGGTAGCGCAGGTTTCTGTTGGTGTCCAGTTTCTAGGCCTATATCTCTGTTTTATCGACTGAGCCACATATACTGTATAGAACACCAATAACATATAAATGTATTACTGTGTGTTTTAACTGAGAACAATTGCAATAAAAAAAATACAATTTTGCTCACTCCTGCTCTCCTAGCTAGCGTCAGAGAATACAGTTGAGAAGTAGAGCTATTCTACCCTCATGGGCATCAATTATTCTTACTGTATGAATTGGCTAGTTTCACATTGCAGGGGAGATGAGGTCACCCTCCTCCTCCTCCCTTCTAGCAGCATTCCTCGAATTTCACTTTGACAAGAGCTAGAAGAAATTTATGGGGGGAAAATCAGGTAGGAAGATTGGATTACTGTAACTATTAAAAGGGTCAAGAACACTAGGATTTTTCATGGCACCCTGTAGTCAGATAAATCACTGCTTGTTCTGAACAAAAAGCTTTGCAATAATTGAATACATCATAAGAGTCACTTAAAAAAAATCTGTTAAAATGTGATAAGCTGGTTCAGCACTTCTGCAAATAAAGCAAGAGAGTGCATTACTGAGGAACTAATAGCCTTTTTATATCGAGACCAATAGCTGCATTAGGGCAGTGAAAGCCAGCAGTAATGAATTATACTGCTGGCTCCAAACCACTGTGTTTTCTTGAAGGGAGCCATGTTCCAAAACACTGTAGCGCGAGCTCCGATCTGCACACTCTTCAAGTGCAGCTATGCACGCTTCTGCTCAGAATGCGGTTAATTCCTTAAATGAATCAAGAATGGATTGTCCCGTCGGTTTTTTAGTAGCATTTTAAACTTATAAAGCATGGTCCAGTGAAACACCGAGAATCTTTTTATAATCAAGATTTTAAAATCAGCTTTACATGAATTGCCAATGTGAAGCACAAGCAGTATGAGATCACCTCCTCACTTACCAGAATTCAATATGACGTCAAATCATTGATTACATTCCCCAATTATCCTGCATTTTTGTATTATTGTGACCTACATGTCGATGCAGTAGCTGCAATAAGACCGTTATTATTCCTGTCCCTTTGGTACTCAGTGATCCATTCTGTTTCTGTCTGTGCCAGTAAATTCCCAAAATGACAAGAAAAGATTCATTTAACTATAACTCCCAATAGTTTATTGAGTGATAATTATATTTGAATAATCTGACAGAAGTGTTCTAATTTTTATTTAAAAAAAACAATTTTGATTGGGAGCTTTTGTTATAGCTACTACTTAGAAACATAGAAACATAGAAGATAGGAGCAGGAGAAAGCCATTCGGCCCCTTGAGCCTGTTCTGCCATTTAATGAGATCATGGCTGATCATCCAAATTCAGTACCCTGTCCCTGCTTTCTCCCCATATCCCGTGATCCCTTTAGCCTTAAGAAATATATCTAACTCCTTCTTGAATATATTTAATGAATTGGCCTGAACTGCCTTCTGTGGTAGAGAATTCCACAGGTTCACCACTCTCTGGGTGAAAAAATTCCTCCTCATCTCAGCCCTAAAAGGCTTACCCCTTATCCTTAGACTGTGGCCCCTGGTTCTGGACTCCCCCGCCATCGGGAACATCCTTCCTGCATCTAGTCTGTCTAGTCCTGTTAGAACTTTGTAAGTTTCAATGAGATCCCCTCTCATTCTTCTAAACTCCAGCGAATATAAGCCTAATCGACTCAATCTCTCTTCATACATCATTCCTGCCATCCCAGGTAACAGTCTGGTGAATCTTCGCTGCACTCTCTCCATGGCAAGAACATAATTCCTCAGATAAGGCGACCAAAACTGCACACAATACTCAAGGTGTGGTCTCACCAAGGCCCTGTACAACTGCAGCAAGACATCCTTGCTCCTGTACTCGAATCCTCTCGCTATGAAGGCCAACATACCATTTGCCTTCTTAACCGCCTGCTGCACCTGCATGCTTACCTTCAGCGACTGGTGCACAAAGACACCCAGGTCTCATTGCACTTCCGCTTTTCCCAATCTATTGCCATTCAGATAATAATCTGCCTTCCTGTTTTTGCCACCAGTGGATAACCTTGCATTTATCCACATTATACTGCATCTGCCAAGCATCTGCCCAATCACCCAACCTGTCCAAATCATACTGGAGTTTCTCTGCATCCTCCTCACAGCACACACGCCCACCCAGCTTTGTGTCATCTGCAAACTTGGAGATATTACATCTAGTTCCCTCATCTAGATCATTAATATATATTGTGAATAACTGGGGTCCTAGCACCGATCCCTGCGGTACCCCAGTAGTCACTGCCTGCCACTCGGAAAAAAATCAGTTTATTCCAACTCTTTGCTTCCTGTCTGCCAACCAGTTCTCTATCCAAGTCAGTACCTTACCCCCAATCCCATGTGCTTTAACTTTGCACGCTAATCTCTTATGTGGGACCTTATCGAAAGCCTTCTGAAAGTCCAAATACACCACATCCACTGGTTCTCCCTTATCTATTCTACCAGTTACATCCTCAAAAAATTCCAGTAGATTAGTCAAGCATGATTTACCTTTTGTAAATCCATGTTGACTTTGTCCAATCCTGTCACTGTTTTCAAAGTGCTCTGCTATTACATCTTTTATAATGGACTCTAGCACTTTCTCCACTACCGATGTCAGGCTTACCAGTCTATAATTCCCCGTTTTCTCTCTACCACCTTTTTTGAATAGTGGGGTAACATTAGCTATCCTCCAATCCATGGGAACTGTTCTAGAGTCTATAGAATTTTGGTAGATGACCAGCAATGCATCTACTATTTCAAGGGCCACTTCCTTAAGTACCCTAGGATGTAGATTATCAGGCCCTGGAGATTTATCGGCCTTCAATCTCGTCAATTTCCCTAACACCATCTCCCTACAAATACTGATTTCATTCAATTCCTCCCTCTCATTAGACCCTATGTTCCCCGACATCTCTGGGAAGTTATTTGTGAAGACAGAACCAAAGTATGTATTTAATTGGTCTGCCATTTCTTTGTTCCCCATTATAAATTCCTCTGATTCTGACTGCAAGGGACCTACGCTTGACTTCACCAATCTTTTTCTCTTCACTTTATGGAATAAATTCAGCAATCCTGCATCCCAGCATGGAACCACACTTCAGGGGAGCCATATTCGGAAATAAGGCTAGTGCTGCGCTGACCTGCACTCTCTTCAAATGTGATCCCCACTTAGAGTGAAGGATCACTGAATTACTCTAATATTAACAAGATATTCCATAGCTCGAACATGTATAAAAAGAATGTGAGCAATTTACAGCTGGATGCAGACTCGGTATTAACCTAGTATGATACACACCACCTCGAAAATAATTGGTTTCAATTTAATGAGTTTTGACATTACCTGTGTTTTCAAGGAGAGCCAGGAATACTCGTAACTTCACCTCTGGAAAAAAAACAACTTTATTAAAAAATGCATTTAGGAGAGAAATTCTACAATCTTCATAAATTACTACACATATATTATAACATCATGGGCTGGTAACTGCACAATACATGGGAATCATGCAATTTATCATAAACCTTTAGATTTACTGGTAAAACTCAGAAAATCTATGGATTAAGCAACATTTTCTTCTTGAAAATAACTTTGTTGATTTTTAGAGTGTATTCACTCCGGCAGAAATATTCAATGCTTCAAATGTCAGTTTCCCCATTAGTATACTATTCAATTACACCCAATTTTGCTGATTTTCAAATTACATGGATTCCTATACAGAAATAAGAGCATGATTACACTCAGTGTCATTGATTTTTAGACTACAATGATGGTCATGGAAATATTCAATGCATTTATTTTCATTGCTTTCATTACAGTTAGTTTAATTTAATGATAACATTTTATGTTTAATATTTTACAAGATTACATTTTATGTTTAATATTTTACAAGATTGCAATAGTGGAATCATAAAGTAGCTGAAGGATTATAAAATAATCCAAAGAATAATTATTTCTGAATCCACTGAGTGATGTTTCAGGCAATCTTCTTTCACCCATGTGATGTGGGAAAATTATTAAAGGTTTTATGTAATTTTATCATACATTATTTATGTGAATAGCTTTGTGGTATTAATATTGTAATAAAAGCATATAGGACAAGGGTATAATATTTATAAGGGCTTTGCCTAATAAACTGTTTTGTAAGCCAAATACTTAAAATCAAAAAGTAATACTATTCCCTTCAAATGTTCTCTCCTCTTCTCCTGAAGGCAGTCATGCCGGGGTACAGTTTACCATGTATGAGATTTCTTCCGGTACCTCACCCACGTATCTATTAATTTAGCTGCCAATCTATTCTCGACTGTTTCTTTGCCCCTCTTATTTCCTTTTTCATTTCTCCTCTGTACTTTTAATACTCAGCCTGATTCTCCTTTGTATTATCAAGCTGACATCCGTCATACGCCCACTTTTCTGCTTCATCCTACTCTGCAACTCCTTCGTCATCCAGGGAGGTCTGGCTTTGGTTGCCCTCCCTTTCCCCCTTGTATGAATGTACCTAGGGGGAAAAATTCGGTATCGACCATTTGGGGCGCTAATATCGCACGGGCGTTAACTTTAGCAGCGCCGGCGACCTCGAAATTCAGTTTTAGCACCCCAAGAGGGAGGTGGAGCACTAATTCAAGCACTCCACTTCCTTCTTAGAGCGCTAACCCCGAATATCGGGACGGTGCGTTCTGCAGCGCTACGCACTGGACCACGTAGCGCTGCCGCATGGAAGGGCTCTTCCCCTCATTAAAGGGGCGGGCCCAAGCCCACAACTCTACAGGGCCCTACCTGGACCACCGGGGCCCCCTGGAGGCGCTAACGGGAGGCACTAAGGTACCCAATTTTTAGCCCTGTTCAGAACTATTCCTGTACCATCTCCTCTTTAAAGGCCGCCCATTGCTCCATTAGATTTTTGACTCCAATTTACCCAGGTCAGATCCCTCCTCAATTCGCTGAAATTAGCCCTCCTCCAGTTAAGTATTTTTATTCTAGATTGCACCTTGTCCTTCTCCATAACTATTCTAAACCTATGATGCTATGAGAGTCTTAGGCAGTCCCTCGGAACTGAGGATGACTTGCTTCCACATTAAAAATTAGCTCGCAGGTGGCTGATTAGTCCAATGCGGGACCTACAGTCTCTGTCTTTGCATTACTTTGAGAGTAATGCAAAGATTACTTCCATTTGAGGTCCTGCTTTTTAACTTCCTCTCTAGCTCCTTAAACTCTGACTGAAGGGCCTCAACCCTCTTCCTCTCTATGACGTTGGTTCCGATATGGACCATGACTTCTGGCTCTTCCCCGCCCCCTGCAGAATGTTCTGCTCCCTTACCCTGGCACCAGGGAGGCAACATACCATACAGGTCTCACGTCGACGGTAGCAGAACTCCCTATCTGTCTCCCTGAATATCGAATCCCCAATTACTACTGCATTCCTACACTTTGCTGTAGCCCCTTGTGCAGTCCTTTGTCTCACGGTGCCAGGCTTATGACTGCACTCCTTTGAGGTTTCGTCACCCTCACCGGTATTCAATGTTGAATATCGGTTTGAGAGTGCAACACTCCTGGAGGATTCCTGCACTGCCTGCCTGTTCCTACCCTTCCGGGTGGCCACCCACTTACTATTGTGAACTCTATCTGGCTGTGGGGTGACCACCTCCTGGAACCTGCGATCCAGGACACACTCAGCCACCTGTATGCCCTGCAGTGAATCTAGCTGCCCCTCAAGCTCAGAAACCCTCAGCATGAGTTTGAGCAGCTGGAGGCACGTCCTACAAACATGGGCCTCTGGGGCACATGAAGCGTCCTGAAGTTCCCACATGGCACAGGAATTGTCTCTCCAATCTAATTAAAAACTTAAAATAAACCACTTAAATACAAGATGATTTATATAATTGCTGTTAACTAGGTCTAAACTACACTGCAATTTTTCTATTCGCTTCTCAAAGCAAACTACCCAAAGACTAAATTATTTACTCACGCTTAACAAGAACCACTGAGATACTAAATACAAAGGGGTAGAAATTGGGGCGCTACCTTCACCAGGGCGCTAATTTTAGCACCCCGAAATAGTTAGTGCCCCCGCGGCTGATTTTCCCAGGTAGCGCACTGAGAGGGAGGAGGGGTGCTACTGGAAGCGCCCCGCGTCCCTCTTGGGGAGCTGCGAGCCAATATCGCGGCACTACGTGGCGCTGCGGCATGTCATGCCGTGATACTACAGGCCTTCCTCCCCTTATTAAAGGGGAGGGGCCTGGCGCAGCGCGTCCCGGCGCCCAGCTGGGCCACCAGGGATCGGGAGTGCCGGCAAATGAGCCCGGCACTCAAGAGGAGTGCCGGGCTCACACAGAGCAGCCCGGCACCCCGCAGGGGGGCTTCACGGGGGCCGGGGACAGCAACGGGGGCAGGTGCTGGCAGGCGGCCAGCAACAAAAATGGCCGCCCACCACCTCCCCTTTAACGAGCGCCGCCCCGGCCGCAGGTAGGCCCCCCTGACCTCGTCGGACATAGCGTCCGGAGGTAAGTTGGGGGGGTACCACCCGATATTACAGCCGGGGCACAAGCGGTTTGCTGCGCACGGCGATGACATCATTGCCAGCGGCTCAGCACCACACAGCGCTAACAGTTAGCACTGCCGCTAACCTCCCGCTGAATTTCGTGGGAGGCGTTAGCGGCACCACGTCCAGGCACTAGTTGATTTGCGCCCCGTTAGCTAACGGGAGGCGCAAATCAACCGAATTTAGCCCCCAAAGAACCTAAATATTAGATACTTAAAATCCTTGCGTTCTGTGACTCCACTCCTTCTTTTGAGTTGGATGTGGAAAACCGCCTTCCTACTCTCCATCGAATTCCTACTACCACCAAATTTCCAGCTTCCATTCTGCTTGCAATTCACTCCGATTGCAATTTACCCAGCTCCATCTCCAAGCTCTGCTTATGTTTTTTATGGTAATCACAATATCACCAAGGTGAGTATTAAATTTGAATAGTAAAAAAAATATTGGACTAGTGTTGTGTATGTGCCTTTAAGAGAAGAAATGATTCTATACTGCAGTACCGGCAGTGACCACCCCTGTATATAAAGCCATAGCAGGCTTCTGTGTTTCAGTCTTAAGTTACCCTCTGTTCAACTGCAAGCACGAGCAGAGGGAGCAGCCAGACTTTGGAGAGTGGATTAAAGTGGTGGTCCCCTGACCAGGAAGAGGAGGAGAACGTTGGACCACCACCACCACCAACTCCACCATCATTACATCAACTGAGGTGCCTGGAGAGAGAGGACAGAGGAGGAGAAGGAGAAAGGAGGCCTACATCAACATCAACCAGGGGAGAGGCCTTTCTATCACTGCCTCCCCAAATTGGCCTCCACTTCAGGAGAGGGAGAGAGGGGAGAGAAACCAACTGCTTGAAAGGAGGGAAGAAAACTTCATCCGGAACATCTACAGGTGTTTGGGGCACTCTCCCAAGACTTTGTATTTTAGGTGGGGGGAGAAAAGAAGAAGCAAGGCCGGATCATCAAGGGGTGTAGTGTGTGTGTGTGTGTGCTCTTGTTAAAAGCTAGGCCACACACACCACTAATTAGCATCCCTTCTATTGCCTGCCCTGGGAGAGCTTGGAGCTGCCCAAGGTGAAGTCCTTAATTTAATTTAATTACATCGTTAAGACCTGTTGCAGGACTAAGCCTGGGCTTCTCCAGCTTTTCCAGGTGAAGACGTCTTCTCCCCCTGCCAGAAGACCACCATCACCAAAGACTTTTTCCATCGGAGAGTGCAACCCTGCCAACACCCACCCACCATCCTGAGTGGCAACACTGCCCTTTGCGGCCTCCCTCCTTCCCACCCCCCCACCTCTCTCTCTCTCTTTGTCTCTCTCTGCCTGTCTTTCTAAGGCACCTTAGTTTCATCTATTTTATTAATTGCCAATTGAGCAGAGGGGAGAGGGCTCCTCTCCCAATTTAAATCAATAAGGAGAGAGGTGTGTCCTCATTTTAATCAGCTCCCTCTGCTCAATAGAGGACAAAAAAAATATATATACACCGAGGCCATTAACACCTTCAGGCCTGTGACTTGGGGTGAGTGTAGCCCTTAAAAAAAGCACCCCAGAATGGCGACTGCGTCTTCGCCGGTGGCGGGGCCAGCCGGGACCTATGCGAGAGTGGTAGCCACAGCCACAGCTGCTCCCGCTGTTCCTGCTGCCCCGTCACCTTTTTGATTAATAACGAAAAAGCTTGGGGTGAAGAGCTACACTCACCCCACTATGACCATCGAGGCCTGCGTCAAGGCCATGGCTGGGGTTGTCGGCCCCTCAGCCATCGTCGCGGCCTCGAAAATGTATGGGAAGGCTGTGTTCTTCCTGGGGTCGGAGCGGGCGGTGTCCCTGGCTGTCGCCAAGGGGCTCACCGTGGGCAGGACCTTCCTGCCGGTGGATCCTCTCGAGGCCACCGCGCAGAGGATCATTATTTCCAACGTCCCGCCCTATGTTCCTGGTGAGCTCCTCCTTCCCCATTTGCGACAACTTGGGGAGGTGAGGTCGGGGATCACGCCCATCCCGCTCGGCTTCCGGGAGGCCAGCCTTCGCCACGTCTTCTCCTTCCGGCGCCAGCTGTTTATCCAGCTGGCGCGGGAGGAGGACACTGAAGGGGCGTTCGTCGTCCTCCACGAGGGGACCGCCTACCGCGCCTTTTGGACGTCGGATGGTGTGAGGTGCCATGCCTGCAGGGAGGTGGGGCACATCAGGAGGAACTGCCCTGCCTCCAAGGCCGCCGGATCATCTCGTGCGGCCGAGGCTGGCACCGCCGCCGCCGCCCTTCCCCCCGGATCTGCCCGCGCGTCAAGTACATCTGATGCGCGGTTGACGTCGGGGGCCGATGCCACCAAGGCCTCCGGCGGGGGGGAGGGAGCGTGTCCGGCCGGAAAGAAGGCGCGGGGAAAAAAGAAGCACCTTAGGGCAGGTCCCCCCGTGGATGGTGAGCCCTTGCCCCTTGAGCCCCTTACACCCGCGCTCCTCGCGGAGTTGATCAGGGCAGATGTGAGCGGGAGGGGCCCCGTGCCCGAGCCTGTGGCCGCAACCGCCGCAGCGGTAATGCCAATACCTGCGGCCAGGCTCGGGCCCGAGGAACCCGACAAACCTGCTCCGCCGGAGGGAGTCGAGGAGGAGGCCTTTGCAGACATGGAGGTCTCCCTCGCTCCCTCCGTGCTAAAAAGAAGGCGCGACCCCCTGGATGAGGAGGAGGACCGGGAGGAGGAAGGTCCCTCCGAGCAGGGGGAGTCGTCGCCCGCCGCGGGTACTGCGCCCCCCCGCCCCCCCAGCGCTGTCGTCATCACCAGCGATCGGCAGGGGTCGCCTGTCCCTCGGGAGGCTGAGGCAGATGTGTCTGTCCAGCACGTGCCTCCCGGGGATGGGGATGAGACCCTGCCCGTGGGGGGGGTTGCGGAACAACCCGCGGCAGTAATTGAAGTTGACCTTTTATCGGTGTCGTTACCCCTCGCCGGGTCGGGCAGCCTGGGGGCTGGGTCGGGCGAGCTCGAGGATAATGAGCTCGCCCAATGCGACCCGGACGTCTCCCAGGGGATGCTCGTCCTGGTAGAGCTTTTAATTCAAAACCCCCCGTCCGCTGGGTCGGAGGTTGGTGGCGGGGAGGAGGATGGCCCCCTGGCTGCGTCTCTGGTGCCGGACGTACTGGAGGAGCTGGAAATTGTTCTCTCCCCGGTTTCTCCGGTCGTTCCGGCATCTGAGGCGGAGGGGAGCTCTGAACCGCCGCCGTCTTCTGGCCCGGCACCCCTAGAGGAGCCCAGGGAGAAATCCTCTGCCGCCGATCCTGGGGGTGGGATCCGGGCGGAGGCGGGGCTGGCTGGCGCGGCCGAGTCGTTCGCTTCGCACTGTGCGGCGGACGGGTCGGCCGCTGGTGACGACCCCCTGGAGGAGGATGGGGACTCGGTGATGGGCACGGAGGACGATTCGGACTCCAGCGCCGACGTGGCGATGGATGACCTCGTGCCCCTTGCCGAGTCTCCCCTCATTTCCGTAAGGGAACTCCGGGATTTTATGGCCACGTGCCTGGGTCAGCGCAATAAGGTCCGGCTGGCCCTCGACAGGTGGTCGGAGCTGGCGCTGCTCATCGATTCCGTCCGCGCCGCCGTTAAGATCTTGGGCGCGGACGAGGGTGTGAACCCGCTCGAGCTGCGTCAGCTCACAACGTTTCTCACTGGGCTGCTGAGGAAGTGGCGGCGGACCAGCGGCTGCGCTTCCTCGCCCCGTTAGGTGTAGGTAGAGGTTGCACTATGCTTCTGACATGAAGATAACCATAGCCAGCCTCAACATCAACGGCAGCAGGGAGGCGCGCCGCAGATTCAATAACTTCTCGGTCCTTCGGGACGGGAAGTATGCGGTGTGCTTCCTGCAAGAAACCCACACCGTTCCGGGAGACGAAGCCACGTGGCTCCTGGAGTGGCAAGGAGGGGTCAGCATGAGTCACCTCTCCAACAATTCCAGCGGGGTGGCTATCTTGCTGGCCCCGCATTTTCAGCCGGAGATCTTGGGGGTCAAGGAGCACGTGCCGGGCCGCTTGCTCCATGTCACTGTTCGCCTGGGGGGCGTGCCGCTCCATCTAGTGAACGTGTACGCCCCTCAGACCAGTGCGCAGCAAGTGCGCTTCTTCGAAGAAGTGTCCGCTCTCTTGGGCTCCATCGACGTGGGCGAGTGCGTCATCCTCGGGGGGGATTTTAACTGCACCCTCGAGGCGAGGGACCGTTCGGGTCCCCCGCGAAGCCCGGCGGCGATGGAGAAGTTGAGGGACCTGGTTGGGTCCTTCGACTTGGTGGACGTCTGGCGAAATCTCCACCCCGACTCCAGCGCCTTCACTAGCGTGAGGTCTGGGGGAGGAAGGTCCAGAATCGACCGCCTCTACATTTCCCGGGCGTTCGTCTCCTGCGTTCCGGCAGCTTCCATGCGGCCGGTGCCGTGCACGGACCACCACCTGGTGTGGGCGGAGCTCGCTCCGCTGCGCGCGCGGGGGGGGTCCGTGTACTGGCATTTTAACAACCTGCTGCTGGAGGACGCACGGTTCCGGGATTCGTTTCGTCGATTCTGGGCCGACTGGAGAAGGAAGCAGGGGGGCTTCCCCTCCTTGAGGCTATGGTGGGATGTGGGCAAGGCTCACATCCGTCTCTTCTGTCAGGAGTACGCGAAGGGGTCGACCAAGAGGCGGGAGGCCCGGGTCGGGCGGTTGGAGAAGGAGGTGCTCGACCTGGAGTCCCGTCTCGGTCAGGTCGTCGAGGACCCGGCCCTGCGGAAGGTGTACGAAGAGAAGAAGGGCGCGCTGAAGGACCTGCAGCTCGTCGGGTCCCGAGGCGCGTACGTGAGGTCGCGGATCCAGCTCCTGCGGGACCTGGACCGCGGCTCCCCCTTCTTCTACTCGCTGGAAAAAAGACGGGGGGTCCGTAAGCAGCTCTTGGGGCTGCTGGCCGACGACGGATCTCTGGTCTCGGATCCGGAGGGAATCAGCGCGGAGACCCGCGCCTATTACGGGGCTCTGTTCTCTCCGGATCCGTCCAGCGAGGATGCGCGCAGAGTTTTGTGGGAGGACCTGACTAAGGTTGGCCCGGAGGGCGCCGAAAAATTGGACGCTCCGCTAAGTCTGGCGGAGCTGACCGGCGCCCTCCGCCAGCTCTCTAGGGGAAAGTCCCCGGGGCTGGACGGGCTGACCGTGGAGTTCCACAGGGCGTTCTGGGACGTCTTGGGGGGCGACTACGCGCGGGTCCTGGGGGAAAGTCTGGCGACCGGGGAGATGCCCCTCTCTTGGCGCAGGGCGGTCATTGTCCTGCTGCCTAAGAAGGGCGATCTCCGCCTCCTTAAGAACTGGCGCCCGGTCTCCCTCCTCAGCACGGACTATAAAATCTTTGCCAGGGCCATGTCTGCTCGCCTTGGCACCGTGCTGGCCCACATGATCCACCCCGACCAGTCCTACACGGTCCCGGGCCGGACCATCCACGATAACATCCATCTGGTCCGGGACCTGGTCCACCACTCCCAGAGGGCTGGTCTGTCGGTCGCCTTCCTTTCCCTGGATCAGGAGAAGGCGTTCGACAGGGTGGATCACGAGTATCTCTTCGGGACTCTGCGCGCATTCGGGTTCGGGACGCATTTCGTCGCCCGGATCCGACTTCTGTACGCCGCCGCGGAGTGTCTGATTAAAGTTAACGGGTCCTTGACGGCGCCCCTTCGCTTCGGGAGGGGGGTGCGTCAGGGATGCCCCATGTCCGGTCAGTTATATGCCATTTGCGTGGAGCCTTTCCTGCGCCTCTTGCGGAAGAGGTTGACGGGACTGGCTCTGCAAGGGCCGGGCGTGGAGGTGGTCCTCTCGGCTTACGCCGATGACGTGCTCCTCACGGTCACGGATCCCGCTGACTTGCGGAGGATGCGGGAATGCCAGCAGATTTACTCGGACGCATCCTCCGCCAAGATCAACTGGGAGAAATGTTCCGGACTCCTGGTGGGTCAGTGGCGGGTGGACTCCCTGCCGGAGGAGTTCAGGCCTTTCGCCTGGAGCACCACGCACCTCCTCTATTTGGGAGTCTACCTTAGCCCTGCCGAGGACGCTTGGCCGGCGAACTGGCAAGAGCTGGAGGCCAAAGTCACCGCTCGCCTAGGACGCTGGACAGGACTGCTCCGAGTGTTGTCCTACAGGGGTCGAGCGCTGGTCATAAACCAGCTGGTGGCCGCCATGTTGTGGTACCGGTTGGTCACTTTGATCCCTCCCCCTGCGTTTGTCGCCAAGATTCAGAAGAAGCTCATCGACTTCTTCTGGGACAAAAGGAAGCACTGGGTCTCTGCCGCGGTTCTGTGTCTCCCGCTTAGGGAGGGCGGTCAGGCGCTGGTGTGCCTTCGCACCCAGGCTGCGACTTTCCGTCTTCAGACGCTGCAGAGATACCTGTACGTCGAGAATCCTCCGAGATGGTGTGCGCTGGCGACGTTTTTCTTCCGCCAGCTGCATGGCCTCAATTACGACACGCAGCTCCTGTTTGCGAAAGTGGGCAGCAGGCGTGCCGGCCTGCGGGAGCTGCCTGTCTTCTACCAGGAACTACTATGGGTTTGGAACTACGTCGCTTCCAGGCGGAGCTCTCCCCCGTCAGGAGCGGCGGCTCTCCTGCGGGAGCCGCTGCTCAGGAATCCGCACCTCCACGAACACGGGTTCGGGCGGCTGGCGGAGGGTAGGGCTGTGGCTGGCAAGGTGACTAGAGTCGGGGACCTGCTCGATGGCGGAGGAGCGGGCTGGATGGCGCCGGAGGAGCTGGCGCGGCGCCTGTCCTGGGCCAACGTCCAGCTCGCGGTCGAAACCATCGAATCGGTAAAAGCGGCACTGGGCCCCGACTCCACTAGGTGTATCGAGGCGGCTCAAGCACGTGGGGCGATCCCGTCCGAGCTTACCCCCGTTCGGACGGAATTCCTCATCGGCGCCCGGCCCCGAAACTCCCCTCGGGAACCGGCGCCTCACAACTTGAGCCGTCTCGAGGAAATACCCTCCGTGCCTTTTCATTCCGCGCGGAGGGGTTTCCTGTACGGGCTGCTCCTGCACACTCTCCACTTTGCCATCTTCGTCTACCGTCCGGACACGCCTTGGCGTGGCGTTTTGCCGACCGGCGGTAGCGGAGGTCCCCAATGGAGGGCTCTCTATGCGGGAGTCCTCCCTTGTTCCATCGGGGACTTGGCCTGGAGGGTGTTGCATGGAGCGGTCCCGTGCAATAAGGTTTTAAGTAGGTTCACGGACTCCCAGGCCGCCTGCATTTTTTGCGGCCTGGAGGAGTCCGTGTTTCACGTTTATATGGATTGTGAGAGGTTGCAGCCCCTCTTTCACTACTTGAAGGGGCTGCTCCTCGATTTTTGGTTGCACTTCAGTCCCACGCTCTTGATCTACGGTCACCCGGTGCGGAGGGGAGCGGACAGGTTGGAGGACCTCCTTGTGGGCCTGCTCCTGGGCCTGGCTAAAAGAGCCATCAATTGGTCCAGGCAGCGGGCGGTCGAGGCGGTCGTCCAGCCGGATTGCCTGCATCTCTTCCGCGGCCATGTTCGCGCCCGGGTGGCCCTGGAGATGGAGCACGCGGTGTCCGCCGGTGCGCTTGAGTATTTCCGCGACCGGTGGGCGCCGCGGGGACTGGAGTGCATCATCAACACGGAAAACCAAATTTTAATTTGATTTGTTAAGCTTTAGTTGAACTTTTGTTTATTTACAGTCGAATTGTTTTTTTTTGGGTCCAAATAAAAGAGTACCCTCTGTTCAACTGCAAGCACGAGCAGAGGGAGCAGCCAGACTTTGGAGAGTGGATTAAAGTGGTGGTCCCCTGACCAGGAAGAGGAGGAGAACGTTGGACCACCACCACCACCAACTCCACCATCATTACATCAACTGAGGTGGCTGGAGAGAGAGGACAGAGGAGGAGAAGGAGAAAGGAGGCCTACATCAACATCAACCAGGGGAGAGGCCTTTCTATCACTGCCTCCCCAAATTGGCCTCCACTTCAGGAGAGGGAGAGAGGGGAGAGAAACCAACTGCTTGAAAGGAGGGAAGAAAACTTCATCCGGAACATCTACAGGTGTTTGGGGCACTCTCCCAAGACTTTGTATTTTAGGTGGGGGGAGAAAAGAAGAAGCAAGGCCGGATCATCAAGGGGTGTAGTGTGTGTGTGTGTGTGCTCTTGTTAAAAGCTAGGCCACACACACCACTAATTAGCATCCCTTCTATTGCCTGCCCTGGGAGAGCTTGGAGCTGCCCAAGGTGAAGTCCTTAATTTAATTTAATTACATCGTTAAGACCTGTTGCAGGACTAAGCCTGGGCTTCTCCAGCTTTTCCAGGTGAAGACGTCTTCTCCCCCTGCCAGAAGATCACCATCACCAAAGACTTTTTCCATCGGAGAGTGCAACCCTGCCAACACCCACCCACCATCCTGAGTGGCAACACTGCCCTTTGCGGCCTCCCTCCTTCCCACCCCCCCACCTCTCTCTCTCTCTTTGTCTCTCTCTGCCTGTCTTTCTAAGGCACCTTAGTTTCATCTATTTTATTAATTGCCAATTGAGCAGAGGGGAGAGGGCTCCTCTCCCAATTTAAATCAATAAGGAGAGAGGTGTGTCCTCATTTTAATCAGCTCCCTCTGCTCAATAGAGGACAAAAAAAATATATATACACCGAGGCCATTAACACCTTCAGGCCTGTGACTTGGGGTGAGTGTAGCCCTTAAAAAAAGCACCCCAGAATGGCGACTGCGTCTTCGCCGGTGGCGGGGCCAGCCGGGACCTATGCGAGAGTGGTAGCCACAGCCACAGCTGCTCCCGCTGTTCCTGCTGCCCCGTCACCTTTTTGATTAATAACGAAAAAGCTTGGGGTGAAGAGCTACACTCACCCCACTATGACCATCGAGGCCTGCGTCAAGGCCATGGCTGGGGTTGTCGGCCCCTCAGCCATCGTCGCGGCCTCGAAAATGTATGGGAAGGCTGTGTTCTTCCTGGGGTCGGAGCGGGCGGTGTCCCTGGCTGTCGCCAAGGGGCTCACCGTGGGCGGGACCTTCCTGCCGGTGGATCCTCTCGAGGCCACCGCGCAGAGGATCATTATTTCCAACGTCCCGCCCTATGTTCCTGGTGAGCTCCTCCTTCCCCATTTGCGACAACTTGGGGAGGTGAGGTCGGGGATCACGCCCATCCCGCTCGGCTTCCGGGAGGCCAGCCTTCGCCACGTCTTCTCCTTCCGGCGCCAGCTGTTTATCCAGCTGGCGCGGGAGGAGGACACTGAAGGGGCGTTCGTCGTCCTCCACGAGGGGACCGCCTACCGCGCCTTTTGGACGTCGGACGGTGTGAGGTGCCATGCCTGCAGGGAGGTGGGGCACATCAGGAGGAACTGCCCTGCCTCCAAGGCCGCCGGATCATCTCGTGCGGCCGAGGCTGGCACCGCCGCCGCCGCCCTTCCCCCCGGATCTGCCCGCGCGTCAAGTACGTCTGATGCGCGGTTGACGTCGGGGGCCGATGCCACCAAGGCCTCCGGCGGGGGGGAGGGAGCGTGTCCGGCCGGAAAGAAGGCGCGGGGAAAAAAGAAGCACCTTAGGGCAGGTCCCCCCGTGGATGGTGAGCCCTTGCCCCTTGAGCCCCTTACACCCGCGCTCCTCGCGGAGTTGATCAGGGCAGATGTGAGCGGGAGGGGCCCCGTGCCCGAGCCTGTGGCCGCAACCGCCGCAGCGGTAATGCCAATACCTGCGGCCAGGCTCGGGCCCGAGGAACCCGACAAACCTGCTCCGCCGGAGGGAGTCGAGGAGGAGGCCTTTGCAGACATGGAGGTCTCCCTCGCTCCCTCCGTGCTAAAAAGAAGGCGCGACCCCCTGGATGAGGAGGAGGACCGGGAGGAGGAAGGTCCCTCCGAGCAGGGGGAGTCGTCGCCCGCCGCGGGTACTGCGCCCCCCGCCCCCCCAGCGCTGTCGTCATCACCAGCGATCGGCAGGGGTCGCCTGTCCCTCGGGAGGCTGAGGCAGATGTGTCTGTCCAGCACGTGCCTCCCGGGGATGGGGATGAGACCCTGCCCGTGGGGGGGGTTGCGGAACAACCCGCGGCAGTAATTGAAGTTGACCTTTTATCGGTGTCGTTACCCCTCGCCGGGTCGGGCAGCCTGGGGGCTGGGTCGGGCGAGCTCGAGGATAATGAGCTCGCCCAATGCGACCCGGACGTCTCCCAGGGGATGCTCGTCCTGGTAGAGCTTTTAATTCAAAACCCCCCGTCCGCTGGGTCGGAGGTTGGTGGCGGGGAGGAGGATGGCCCCCTGGCTGCGTCTCTGGTGCCGGACGTACTGGAGGAGCTGGAAATTGTTCTCTCCCCGGTTTCTCCGGTCGTTCCGGCATCTGAGGCGGAGGGGAGCTCTGAACCGCCGCCGTCTTCTGGCCCGGCACCCCTAGAGGAGCCCAGGGAGAAATCCTCTGCCGCCGATCCTGGGGGTGGGATCCGGGCGGAGGCGGGGCTGGCTGGCGCGGCCGAGTCGTTCGCTTCGCACTGTGCGGCGGACGGGTCGGCCGCTGGTGACGACCCCCTGGAGGAGGATGGGGACTCGGTGATGGGCACGGAGGACGATTCGGACTCCAGCGCCGACGTGGCGATGGATGACCTCGTGCCCCTTGCCGAGTCTCCCCTCATTTCCGTAAGGGAACTCCGGGATTTTATGGCCACGTGCCTGGGTCAGCGCAATAAGGTCCGGCTGGCCCTCGACAGGTGGTCGGAGCTGGCGCTGCTCATAGATTCCGTCCGCGCCGCCGTTAAGATCTTGGGCGCGGACGAGGGTGTGAACCCACTCGAGCTGCGTCGGCTCACAACGTTTCTCACTGGGCTGCTGAGGAAGTGGCGGCGGACCAGCGGCTGCGCTTCCTCGCCCCGTTAGGTGTAGGTAGAGGTTGCACTATGCTTCTGACATGAAGATAACCATAGCCAGCCTCAACATCAACGGCAGCAGGGAGGCGCGCCGCAGATTCAATAACTTCTCGGTCCTTCGGGACGGGAAGTATGCGGTGTGCTTCCTGCAAGAAACCCACACCGTTCCGGGAGACGAAGCCACGTGGCTCCTGGAGTGGCAAGGAGGGGTCAGCATGAGTCACCTCTCCAACAATTCCAGCGGGGTGGCTATCTTGCTGGCCCCGCATTTTCAGCCGGAGATCTTGGGGGTCAAGGAGCACATGCCGGGCCGCTTGCTCCATGTCACTGTTCGCCTGGGGGGCGTGCCGCTCCATCTAGTGAACGTGTACGCCCCTCAGACCAGTGCGCAGCAAGTGCGCTTCTTCGAAGAAGTGTCCGCTCTCTTGGGCTCCATCGACGTGGGCGAGTGCGTCATCCTCGGGGGGGATTTTAACTGCACCCTCGAGGCGAGGGACCGTTCGGGTCCCCCGCGAAGCCTGGCGGCGATGGAGAAGTTGAGGGACCTGGTTGGGTCCTTCGACTTGGTGGACGTCTGGCGAAATCTCCACCCCGACTCCAGCGCCTTCACTTGCGTGAGGTCTGGGGGAGGAAGGTCCAGAATCGACCGCCTCTACATTTCCCGGGCGTTCGTCTCCTGCGTTCCGGCAGCTTCCATGCGGCCGGTGCCGTGCATGGACCACCACCTGGTGTGGGCGGAGCTCGCTCCGCTGCGCGCGCGGGGGGGGTCCGTGTACTGGCATTTTAACAACCTGCTGCTGGAGGACGCACGGTTCCGGGATTCGTTTCGTCGATTCTGGGCCGACTGGAGAAGGAAGCAGGGGGGCTTCCCCTCCTTGAGGCTATGGTGGGATGTGGGCAAGGCTCACATCCGTCTCTTCTGTCAGGAGTACGCGAAGGGGTCGACCAAGAGGCGGGAGGCCCGGGTCGGGCGGTTGGAGAAGGAGGTGCTCGACCTGGAGTCCCGTCTCGGTCAGGTCGTCGAGGACCCGGCCCTGCGGAAGGTGTACGAAGAGAAGAAGGGCGCGCTGAAGGACCTGCAGCTCGTCGGGTCCCGAGGCGCGTACGTGAGGTCGCGGATCCAGCTCCTGCGGGACCTGGATCGCGGCTCCCCCTTCTTCTACTCGCTGGAAAAAAGACGGGGGGTCCGTAAGCAGCTCTTGGGGCTGCTGGCCGATGACGGATCTCTGGTCTCGGATCCGGAGGGAATCAGCGCGGAGACCCGCGCCTATTACGGGGCTCTGTTCTCTCCGGATCCGTCCAGCGAGGATGCGCGCAGAGTTTTGTGGGAGGACCTGACGAAGGTTGGCCCGGAGGGCGCCGAAAAATTGGACGCTCCGCTAAGTCTGGCGGAGCTGACCGGCGCCCTCCGCCAGCTCTCTAGGGGAAAGTCCCCGGGGCTGGACGGGCTGACCGTGGAGTTCCACAGGGCGTTCTGGGACGTCTTGGGGGGCGACTACACGCGGGTCCTGGGGGAAAGTTTGGCGACCGGGGAGATGCCCCTCTCTTGGCGCAGGGCGGTCATTGTCCTGCTGCCTAAGAAGGGCGATCTCCGCCTCCTTAAGAACTGGCGCCCGGTCTCCCTCCTCAGCACGGACTATAAAATCTTTGCCAGGGCCATGTCTGCTCGCCTTGGCACCGTGCTGGCCCACATGATCCACCCCGACCAGTCCTACACGGTCCCGGGCCGGACCATCCACGATAACATCCATCTGGTCCGGGACCTGGTCCACCACTCCCAGAGGGCTGGTCTGTCGGTCGCCTTCCTTTCCCTGGATCAGGAGAAGGCGTTCGACAGGGTGGATCACGAGTATCTCTTCGGGACTCTGCGCGCATTCGGGTTCGGGACGCATTTCGTCGCCCGGATCCGACTTCTGTACGCCGCCGCGGAGTGTCTGATTAAAGTTAACGGGTCCTTGACGGCGCCCCTTCGCTTCGGGAGGGGGGTGCGTCAGGGATGCCCCATGTCCGGTCAGTTATATGCCATTTGCGTGGAGCCTTTCCTGCGCCTCTTGCGGAAGAGGTTGACGGGACTGGCTCTGCAAGGGCCGGGCGTGGAGGTGGTCCTCTCGGCTTACGCCGATGACGTGCTCCTCATGGTCACGGATCCCGCTGACTTGCGGAGGATGCGGGAATGCCAGCAGATTTACTCGGACGCATCCTCCGCCAAGATCAACTGGGAGAAATGTTCCGGACTCCTGGTGGGTCAGTGGCGGGTGGACTCCCTGCCGGAGGAGTTCAGGCCTTTCGCCTGGAGCACCACGCACCTCCTCTATTTGGGAGTCTACCTTAGCCCTGCCGAGGACGCTTGGCCGGCGAACTGGCAAGAGCTGGAGGCCAAAGTCACCGCTCGCCTAGGGCGCTGGACAGGACTGCTCCGAGTGTTGTCCTACAGGGGTCGAGCGCTGGTCATAAACCAGCTGGTGGCCGCCATGTTGTGGTACCGGTTGGTCACTTTGATCCCTCCCCCTGCGTTTGTCGCCAAGATTCAGAAGAAGCTCATCGACTTCTTCTGGGACAAAAGGAAGCACTGGGTCTCTGCCGCGGTTCTGTGTCTCCCGCTTAGGGAGGGCGGTCAGGCGCTGGTGTGCCTTCGCACCCAGGCTGCGACTTTCCGTCTTCAGACGCTGCAGAGATACCTGTACGTCGAGAATCCTCCGAGATGGTGTGCGCTGGCGACGTTTTTCTTCCGCTAGCTGCATGGCCTCAATTACGACACGCAGCTCCTGTTTGCGAAAGTGGGCAGCAGGCGTGCCGGCCTGCGGGAGCTGCCTGTCTTCTACCAGGAACTACTATGGGTTTGGAACTACGTCGCTTCCAGGCGGAGCTCTCCCCCGTCAGGAGCGGCGGCTCTCCTTCGGGAGCTGCTGCTCAGGAATCCGCACCTCCACGAACACGGGTTCGGGCGGAGGGTAGGGCTGTGGCTGGCAAGGTGACCAGAGTCGGGGACCTGCTTGATGGCGGAGGAGCGGGCTGGATGGCGCCGGAGGAGCTGGCGCGGCGCCTGTCCTGGGCCAACGTCCAGCTCGCGGTCGAAACCATCGAATCGGTAAAAGCGGCACTGGGCCCCGACTCCACTAGGTGTATCGAGGCGGCTCAAGCACGTGGGGCGATCCCGTCCGAGCTTACCCCCGTTCGGACGGAATTCCTCACCGGCGCCCGGCCCCGAAACTCCCCTCGGGAACCGGCGCCTCACAACTTGAGCCGTCTCGAGGAAATACCCTCCGTGCCTTTTCATTCCGCGCGGAGGGGTTTCCTGTACGGGCTGCTCCTGCACACTCTCCACTTTGCCATCTTCGTCTACCGTCCGGACACGCCTTGGCGTGGCGTTTTGCCGACCGGCGGTAGCGGAGGTCCCCAATGGAGGGCTCTCTATGCGGGAGTCCTCCCTTGTTCCATCGGGGACTTGGCCTGGAGGGTGTTGCACGGAGCGGTCCCGTGCAATAAGGTTTTAAGTAGGTTCACGGACTCCCAGGCCGCCTGCATTTTTTGCGGCCTGGAGGAGTCCGTGTTTCACGTTTATATGGATTGTGAGAGGTTGCAGCCCCTCTTTCACTACTTGAAGGGGCTGCTCCTCGATTTTTGGTTGCACTTCAGTCCCACGCTCTTGATCTACGGTCACCCGGTGCGGAGGGGAGCGGACAGGTTGGAGGACCTCCTTGTGGGCCTGCTCCTGGGCCTGGCTAAAAGAGCCATCAATTGGTCCAGGCAGCGGGCGGTCGAGGGGGTCGTCCAGCCGGATTGCCTGCATCTCTTCCGCGGCCATGTTCGCACCCGGGTGGCCCTGGAGATGGAGCACGCGGTGTCCGCCGGTGCGCTTGAGTATTTCCGCGACCGGTGGGCGCCGCGGGGACTGGAGTGCATCATCAACACGGAAAACCAAATTTTAATTTGATTTGTTGAGCTTTAGTTGAACTTTTGTTTATTTACAGTCGAATTGGTTTTTTTTTTTTGGGTCCAAATAAAAGAGTACCCTCTGTTCAAGTAAATACCTGTTTTATTGTTCTCCTGCAGTCCGTGTATTATTGATCCTCGGACACTACACTGGCGACGGGCAGGTTTGAACTCACCTGCAGTACTGCATCACCTCACGGGGATCTTTTCCCTGAAGAGAAGCTTCTTGGAGGTCGAAGTCAGAACGGCGGGCGTCGACCGCGGGCAACCGCCCAGGGATCCATCGGAGAGTTGCAGGGGAGGCTGTGGAGAGCTTGGCCTGGCTCCCCAGTCGAGGTGTTCCAGCAAGTCGTGCTGGTAGCAGGTAGTGCGCTGACCCTTCCGGACTGCGGCGGGCTCGGGCTCGATCAAGCAGCTCTGCAAAGGGGCCATGCAGCGTTGTCGGGAGGAAGAGAGAGAGGGTGGAGCGCACAGGGCGCGGTCGGTGCTCAAGAACAGGGCAGCGTGGAGAGGATAGAACGCGGGGAAGGAAAAGTGATACGCGCCGAAGCCGCGGGTCACCGCCATTACCCTGTAGAATGCTAGGAGCAGCGTGGCAGCAAGGGGAAGAAGGAAAAGCACGGGAGGCGCCATTTTATTCCATTGGGGAAGAAGGAAAATCGCGGGAGGCGCCATTTTAAATCACTCAAGATGCCAAAGAGTGGCAGTATCACTGCTTTCGACAACGAGGTAGAAGACTGGACCACGTATGCGGAAAGAATTGAAGTGTACTGCAAGGCAAATGAGGTGGCCGATGGAAAGAAGGCGTCGGTATTATTAAATTTGATGGGCGCGAGAACGTACGGCCTATTGCGGAATTTAATTACCCCAGCTAAACCAATGGAGAAAAGTTTTGAAGAGATTGTTAATATCTTACAGGAACACCTAAACCCTACACCGCTGCTGATAGCAGAAACATTCAAGTTCCATAAAAGAAACCAGCACAAAGATGAGAGCAATGCTGACTATCTTACGGAACTACGCAAGTTATCGAAGCACTGCCAGTTCGGAGCAGGACTGGCAGGCACCTTGCGGGATAAGTTTGTCTGCGGGCTCCAGAGTGAAGGAACCCAGAAACATCTACTTTCGGAAAAGGACTGGACGCTAGAACAGGCTTTCAGCGTGGCAGTATCCTACGAAGCAGCAGCACGGGGAGCTGCGGAAATACAACAGAAACCACAGGAATACAGCGCTAACGAAATGGCGTATGGAGCAGAAAAGTGCTATCGCTGCGGCAGAACAACCCATGATCAGAAGGACTGCTGGGTTAAGGACAAAGTATGCAGGCAATGTGGGAAAATGGGACACATAGCAAGAGTCTGTAGGTCGGGAAAGAAAACCAACACTACAAGAACTACTAAGGAAAAGTACAAGAAAGTAAAGAAATTGACAGACAGTAGTTCGGAAGATCAGGAGAGTGATAAGGACTCCGGGAGCAGGAGACTAAGTTGTCTAAAGTTACACAACGTGATCGCAAAGGAGGATCACCGAGCCATTTGGGTCACCCTCATGATAGCAGGATCCCCAGTAAAGATGGAATTGGACACAGGATCAGCCCTAACTGTCATGAATCGACGAGACTATGAGCGGCTATTCTCACACATACCCTTGAAGGACACGTCTATTGTATTGAAGACATACACGGGGCAAAAAGTCTACCCCAGAGGAAAAATAAGGGTGCCAGTTGAATACAACGGCAAGGAAACACAGAAACTGTATCTATATACACTACCAGATGAAGGACCACCATTATTGGGACGTGAATGGATCCAAAAAATACAATTGGATTGGCATTCCATTCAGGCGCTAACTGTGACTGATAAAAAGGATGATGACGTCACACCTGGACGACTGTCAAAAATTCTAACTGACGCGAAAGGGGTGTTCCAACAAGGACTTGGGACTCTAAAAGGAGTAACGGCAATGATAAAAATCGAAGATAACGCAAACCCAAAATTTTTTAAGGCCAGACCGGTACCTTACGCGATCCGCCCAGCCATTGAAGCAGAGCTGGAGAGTCTGGAGCATTCGGGTGTACTGTCCAAGGTGGACTGGAGCAAGTGGGCCACACCCATCATTCCTGTAATGAAGAAATCATTGAGCAGCACACCTGGGGAACCGAAGAAGGTTCGCATCTGTGGGGACTTCAAGGTAACTGTGAACCCAGTCCTGCACACAGTACAATATCCACTTCCACGGATAGAAGATATTTTCGCCTCACTATCTGAAGGGAAACGCTTTACAAAGATTGATCTGGCCCAAGCGTACCTACAAATGGAGGTGGAAGAAGCGTCTAGGAAATACCTCATGATAAACACTCACAAAGGCCTTTACCAGTACAATCGACTGGTATTCGGGGTAGCATCAGCCCTGGCTATTTGGCAGAGGGCGATGGAACAAGTCCTGCAAGGGATCCCGGGGACCCAGTGTTATTTGGACGACATCCTGGTTACGGGCGAAAATGACAGTGAACACCTTGCCAAACTGGAGCAGGTGCTCACGAGATTACAGGAATATGGGCTACGAGCCAACCGCCCCAAATGCGAGTTCTTCAGGAGACAAATCTCGTATTGTGGCCACATGATTGATGAGGAAGGGTTGCATAAGTCGCCGGACAAGATTGAGGCTGTAGTCAAGGCTCCAGCACCGGAAAATGTGTCACAACTGAGGTCGTTCCTCAGGTTGGTGAACTACTACCATAAGTTCTTGCCGAATTTATCCACAATTCTGCACCCACTGAACGCCCTACTGCAAACTGGAGTAACATGGAAATGGAGTGATGAGTGTAAGCGTGCCTTTCAGAAATGTAAATGCCTAATCACTGCAAAAGAAATATTGGCCCACTACAATCCAACACTACCGATTCGGTTAGCATGTGATGCGTCTCCCTACGGCATCGGAGCGGTGCTGTCACACAAATTCCCTCACGGTTCAGACAGGCCAATAGCCTTTGCGTCGCGCTCGTTAACCTCAGCCGAGCGTAACTATGCCCAGATTGACAGGGAGGCCCTCAGCCTGGTGTGGGGGGTGAAGAAGTTCAATCACTATCTGCACAGGCAGAAATTCACCCTACTGACTGATCATCAGCCCCTGGTCTCCATTTTTAACCTAAAGAAGGGCGTTCCGGTGATGACGGCGCAACGGCTGCAAAGATGGTCACTTTTTCTAGGGGCACATCAGTACGACATAGAGTACAAGGGTATGAAACAGCATGGAAACGCTGATGGGCTGTCGCGCCTACTGTTGCCTACGGTAGAGGAAGCACCTGCAGTGGACCCTGTTGAGATATTCCATGCGACCATAGTCGAATGTCTACCTGTTACAAACTCAAGTATAGAGAAGGAAACCCGAAATGACCCGACACACTCTCGGGTCTATGATTTGACGGTGAAGGGATGGCCAGCACATGGCGACTCACTGTTGCCAGCATTCTCGCCAAGGAGAGAACAGCTGTCAGTGTGCCGGGGGACCTTGATGTGTGGATCCCGAGTGGTAATTCCACCCAAGTTGAGAGATAGAGTGCTCAATGAGTTTCATGAGGGTCATCTGGGAGGGGTAAAAATGAAGAGCCTAGCCAGGGCGTTTGTGTGGTGGCCGGGAATCGATAAAGAAATCGAGGATATGACCAAGAGATGCACAGGATGCCAGAAGGTCCAAAACGCTCCACCACAGGCCCCACTACATCCATGGGAGTGGCCCTCATCTCCATGGCAACGGGTACACATTGATTTTGCCAGTCCATTTATGGACTCAATGTTCCTAATCGCTGTGGACGCCCATTCGAAATGGCCAGAGGTCATCAAAATGTCCTCCACCACCACGGAGAAAACTATTGCAGTCCTACGGACCATCTTCGCCAGGAATGGCTTGCCAGAACAGATTTGCTCCGACAATGGGCCACAGTTTGTGTCCGAGGATTTCCGGAGGTTTCTGAGGAATAATGGGGTGAAGCATTACACACCTGCCCCATATCATCCAGCCACAAATAGATTGGCTGAGAGGTTTGTTCAGACCTTTAAAAAGGCCATAAAGGCAATGCATAATGACGACATACCACTACAACACAAGGTGGATAATTTCTTGTTTGCTTACCGGAATGCGACACATGCAGTCACCAACCAAGCTCCAGCCATAATGTTCTTCAACCGAAGGCTAAGATGTCGCCTGGATTTGCTCAAACCAAACATAAGACGAGATGTTGAGGATAAGCAATTCCAACACATAAATGAGAAGCCAACCAGGAACTTCAAGATAGGGCAACCAGTCTTGGCCCGCGACTACCGAACAGAAAAATGGCAGCCAGGAATGATATGCACACAGCAGGGACCACTAATGTACACAGTGGACGTTGGAGAGAGCATTGTGAGACGCCATGCTGACCAGATTCTAGGGTCACAGGAACAAGCCAAACCCATACCACGAGCAGGTGCACCTGGTAATCAACCCGAAGTACAGATTGCGTCTACCTCAGAAGCAGTGGTATTGGAAGCTGACGAACCAACCAATGACAATGAGCCAGAATCAACTCCGCCGCAAGAATAGGATACTCGAGAAAGGCGCTATCCAGTCAGGATCAGGAAGCCTCCTCAAAGACTGAATTTATAAATGATTATTTCAGTTGATGTATATAGTACAGAGAAAATTGTAATTGTAATTAGTTATTATTTAGTTGTTAAATGAATGTTATGTACTGTTTATCTAAAAGGGGAGGAATTGTTGTGTATGTGCCTTTAATAGAAGAACTGATTCTATACTGCAGTACCGGCAGTGACCACCCCTGTATATAAAGCCATAGCAGGCTTCTGCATTTCAGTCTCAAGTAAATACCTGTTTTATTGTTCTCCTGCAGTCCGTGTATTATTTATATACTCGGACATTACAACTAGAAATTGGGGAATGCTGGAAACCTGCCAGTAACATTGGCGGCTAAGGATAACGGCCGCTGGCCAAGACAGCGCAAGCAGTACCGGCATTTTGGTCCTGCCTGCTCATTATCATCAGCGTCACAGTGATTTGCTAGTGCAACGTGCTCTTTGCAGCGTTAATCTCAGAAGGAGGCCAAAGTTCATCTCTGTCTCCTGCTCGCAGTGTAGGGGACTAAGGAAGAAATGAGTGACCCGAACAGTTGCCGTACATGCTCCAAAAATATGAGCTGCCACCCGATGTTTGTCAATTTTTTGTTTGTTTATGACATGAATGCAGATAAAAGAGATCTTCTCAGGGGTCATCTTCAATCATTGCAATGGAATTCACCCATTGATTTACTGGCCCACAAACACTGTAGGCCTCCCGGAAAGCTGCCAGAAAATGTAACCACCCCCCCCACCCTCACCCCCCAACCCCGGCACCCACTGATGGGCAAAAAATTAAAGTTTAAATGAAGAACCTTGGCAAAGGTGGCATTTGAAGTTCTGGCGTCCAACCTCATAAGTCCTGCCAGACACCTCATGGCTGTTAACGCTGCTGAAAGACCTTTTAGCGGCAGCAAATACTGGCGTGAATTATTGCGGGTGGCAATGCGAGCAGAGAACTCCAAAATGGATGAGCTGGTGTCAACTCGGCGTTGCACACCGATTGATGTCATGCTCCACCACATTAAAATACTCTCGCCATAACAGGTAACGGCAGCGCTGACGACCTGCCAAAAATAGCGGCCGCTGTGGTACCCGCCACCAGCTGGCGGAAGAGTGCTGGTCGCCGTTTTTTCGCCATTTCATGGCGCTAACGGCTGGCACAAACCACCCAAATTTCTAGGCCATTAAGTTTTCAGTTTAACAGAAATAATTAGAATTTGGAATCAGCTATTTCATGGCCTTCATCTTTGGCTGAGAATATAATCAGAGGATCCAGGAGTCCCCAGAGAGTGCACCAACTATATTGTGTCAGTAATCTGCATAACAATAGCCAACAATAATATTTACAAACTCATGGGAGAGCACTGTTGCACCATTTTCCTGCACTGCTGGCTTTACTCATTTTCCTTCTCTCTTTATCATGAATACCTTCTGCTGGAACGTAGAAGTAAATAACTATGGGCTTCTACTTCAAGATTACTTCATTTGTTTCATGCGAAGGTCTGATTAATTGTATTTCCCATGTTACAAAAGATTTGAGTAAGCAAAGCAGAAGACTGTTAGGAGCCAAAATATAGCATCAAAAGCCATTATTCTTATCAAACTGGTGTCACTTTATATTACTTCTATTAATACTTTTATTTTAAGACAATCTATTTGTCTTCTTAAAATTTTTCCCCATTTTATGTTTTGAGAATCATGACATAAGCTTTGCAATCAAGATAAAATCAAATGACATAGGTTGCTTGCTGTATTATGATGCACATTACGCCAATAGTGAAGAATGAGGCCTGAGAAAAGCAACATTTGTAGCAAAATTCATCTTAAATAGCAATGTTTTTAATGTTAAAAATCAACCTACCTTATGTGTAAATAATGTCAAAATTATTTTTTAAATATTAAGGTTTGGTTCAATTGGAGCTTCTTATATGTGCACATTTTGTCTGTGACATATTTAATTGCAGCAGAAGTTGGTTAAAACTAAAATAAACACTCAAATAAAAGTGACTTATTTTACTGGATGAAGCAATAACATATTTAAAAGTAAAGACAACTTTTTTCCCCACAAATAATTTGCTTCAGGACTTGAAGTCATCCAGTTTCCCAAAAATGTGTTAGCTTTTATAACAATCATAATAAATTCCAGAACTTGTCAGCACTTGTTACAGACCTTCTACAAATCTTGTAATGGCCTGTATGAGGTTGTGCACACCACTGGGTAGATTCCATGGATCCCGCTGCACATGAATTCGGAGCTCTGTTGTGCAATTGACCTTCGACTCCATTTCCTTCTTGAATTCTGTCCAACAACAAAAGTTTAAGAACTGTCACTCATTTTTCATTAGTGGAAATTTTGGGTTCTATTGCATCACATTGTACTGCTGCAGCAAGGTGTACCCTTACTCTTATCCATAAGAACATCTTGTTCTCTTCAGATTTCCCAAAAGGATATTTTTCAGCAAATAAAATGTCCAGCAATGAATAAGGGACAGAAATTAGAAATTCATCTACTCGCTTTCATCTTTTAATTCTTTTATATCGTAACCGTGCTGTATTATATCGGTAAGTATATAGGTGTCAGCTGTGGCTCAGTGATGACACTCTCGCCTCTGAGTCAGAACAAGTCCCACTCCAGAGACTTGTGCACATAATTCCGGCTGTGACTTCAGTGCAGTATTGAGGAAGTCCTGCATTGTCAGAGGTGCCATCTTTCGGCTGAGCCGTTAAACCAAGGCCCAGCTGCCCTCCTGGGTGAATGTAGAAGATCGCCTGACATTATTCGAAGAAAAGTAGGGAGTTCACCCAGTGTCCTGTCGAACATTTATATCCTTCAGCCAACACCACCTAAAAAAAACAGATGATTTGGTCATTTAGTTGTCCCGGCTGTTTGTGGGACTTTGCTGTGCACCAACTGGCTGCCACATTTCCCCACATTAGAATGGAGACTGCACTTCAAAAATATTTTATTGGATGTGAAGCAATTTGGATGTTCTGAGGTTGTGAAAGGCGATATGGTATGGCAGCTGTAGCTACTATGACCGGAAAGCCCTGCAGCGGGTAGTCAAAACTGCCCAACGCATTACTGGCACCCGGCTACCGACCATAGAGCACATATACCAGAAACGCTGTTTACGGAGGTCACGGTCCATCATCAAAGACCCTACCCACCCCAGCCACAGTCTGTTCGCCCTCCTGCCATCTGGGAGATGCTACAGATGCATTCGCACCCGTACGACCAGATTTAGGAACAGCTTCTTTCCCAGGGCTGTCATCCTACTGAACTCCACAAATAAACTCTAAAGCCTGCACATCTGCCAATGCACTTTATTATGGTTATGTTTATGTTAATGTATTACAAGCCAAATGTATGTTGAATGTTTAAATGTCTTAATCTAAATGTACACTCTCGGGAGCCGCAAGCCTACATCTCGTTATACTGCACTTGTGCACTAACAATGACAATAAAAGTTGATTTGATTTGATTTGATTTTTGATTTGATGTAAATGCAATTTCCTTCTTTCATGACTGGTTTCTTGGTTTGACTGAATATTGTCTCAGTTGGAAGCACTCCTCCCTCAGTCAAAGATTGTAGCTTCCAGTCTCACTGCAGGACTCAAGAAATAGTCTAGACTGACACTCCAAAGCAGCAGTGAACATCAGAACAAGCGTAGGCCATTCACCCCCTCGAGCTTGTTCCGTCATTCAATTAGATCATGGCTGATCTGTGTCTTAACTCCATCCACCCGCCTTGGTTCTGTAACCCTTAATAAAAATCTATTAATCTCAGTTTTGACATTTTCAATTGGCCTAGCCTCAACAGCTTTTTGGAGGAGAGAGTTCCAGATGTTCACTACACTTTGTGTGAAGAAGTGCCTCCTGACATCACCCCGGAATGGTCCAGCTCCAATTCTAAGGTTATGCCTTCTTATTCTGAATTCCCCCACCACTGGAAACAGTTTCTCTCCAACTACCCTATCAACTCTTTTAATAATCTTAAACACCTCAATTAGCTCACCCCTTAATCTTCTATACTCAAGGGAATACAACCTAGTCTATGCAACCTGGCCTCATAAGTTAACCCTTTTAACCCCAGTATTGTTCTGCTGAATCTGCACTACACACCCTCCAAGGCTAATACACCCTTCCTGAGATGCGGTGTCCAGAACTGAGCGTCGTACTCTAAACCAGAGTAACATCACTTCCCCCCTTCGTATTCCAGCCCCCTTGAGATAAAGTGGGGGGGGGGAGGTTTTAAGAGAGTGAAAAATAAAAATGACAGCAGAGAAGGCAATAGAGCAAGGTAGCAGTGGGGGAATTAAACACCAGAGCATGTCAGGAAGGGTCAGAATGTATAATGATAAAGGTAAAGTAGTAAAAGGGGTAAAAGCAGGAATAAATTGTCAGAAAACATATTTGAAAGTTCTTTATCTGAATGCACGCAGCATTCGTAACAAAATTGACGAGTTGACGGTACAAATAACGACACATGGGTATGATCTGGTGGCCATTACGGAAACATGGCTGCAAGATAATCATGACTGGGAACTAAACATACAAGGGTATTTGACAATTAGGAAGGACAGACAGGAAGGAAAGGGAGGTGGGGTTGCTATGTTAATCAAGGATGGAATCACTGCAATAGTCAGAAATGATATTGGGTCAAAGGATCAGGATAGTGAAACAGTTTGGGTGGAGATAAGGAATAATAAGGGGAAAAAGTCACTAGTGGGCGTAGTCTATAGGCCTCCTAACAGTTGCAACTCTGTTGGTCGGAGTATAAATCAGGAAATAGTTGGGGCTTGTAATAAGGGAACAGCTATAATCATGGGGGATTTTAACTTTCATATTGACTGGACTAATCAAATTGGGCATGGCAGCATTGAGGAAGAGTTCATAGAGTGTATTAGGGATGGGTTCCTTGAGCAGTATGTAACTGAACCAACCAGGGGGCAGGCAATCTTAGATCTGGTCCTGTGTAATGAGACAGGATTAATAAAAAATGTCCTAGTAAAGGATCCCCTTGGAATGAGTGACCATAATATGGTTGAATTCCAAATTCAGTGTGAGGGTGAGAGAGTTGGATCTCAAACCAGCGTACTAAGCTTAAATAAAGGAGATTATGAAGGTATGAGAGTAGAATTGACTAAAGTGGACTGGGAAAACAGATTAAAGTGTAAGACGGTACAAGAGCAGTGGTCTACATTCAAGGAGATATTTCACATCTTTCAAGATAAATATATTCCACTGAGGAAAAAGGGGAGTAAAAGAAAAGACAGCCATCCGTGGCTTAGTAAAGTAATAAAGGATAGTATTCGACTGAAAACAAGGGCATATAAATTAGCCAAATCTAGTGGGAGGATAGAAGATTGGGAAGCATTTAAAAGCCAGCAAACAATAACTACAAGATTAATTAAGAAAGGGAAGATAGATTATGAAAGTAAACTAGCAAAAAATATAAAAACAGATAGCAAGAGTTCCTACAGCTATATAAAAAGAAAAAGGGTGGCTAAAGTGAACGTTAGTCCCTTAGAGGATGGGACCGGGAAACTAGTGGTGGGGAACATGGAGATGGCAAAGACGCTTAACAAATATTTTGTATCAGTCTTTACAGTAGAGGACACTAAAAATATCCCAACACTGGACAAACAGGGGGCAATGGAGGGGGAGGAGCTAAACACGATTAAAATCACTAAGGAGCTGGTACAGGTAGACTACCCTTTATCGAAACTTCCGAAAACCGAAACCCTCTAAAAACCGAAGGTTTTTTCGTTCAGCGTAAGTCCAGCATAAGTCGTGCGCACGACCCCCCGCAGACCCCCGCCTGCCCCGACACCCGCCGACCCCCCCGCGGACCCCCGCCGGCCCCGACCCCTGCCGACCCCCCCGCCGACCCCCGCGCGGACCCCCGCCGGCCCCGACCCCCGCGGACCCCCCCATGGACCCCCGCCAGCCCCGACCCCCGCCGAACCCCCCGCGGACCCCCGCCGGCCCCGACCCCCGCCGACCCCCCCGCCAACCCCAACTGTAAGTCGGCGGGGGGGTCGGCGGGGGTCGGGGCCGGCGGGGTTCCGCGGGGGGGTCGGCGGGGGTCGGGGCCGGCGGGGGTCCGCGGGGGGGTCCGTGGGGGTGTCCGCGGGGGTCGGAGCCGGCGGGGGTCCGCGGGGGGGTCGGCGGGGGTCGGGGCCGGCGGGGGTCCGCGGGGGGGGTCGGCAGGGGTCGGGGCCGGCGGGGGGGTCGGGGCCGGCGGGGGTCCGCGGGGGGGTCGGCGGGGGTCGGGGCCGGCGGGGGTCGGCGGGGGGGTCGGCGGGGGTCGGGGCCGGCGGGGGTCGGCGGGGGGGTCGGCGGGGGGTCGTGCGCACGACCCCCCGCCGACCCCCCCGCGGACCCACCTTCCGAAATCCGAAATTCTCCGAAAACCGAAACACGGCTTGTCCCGAGGTTTTCGCATAAAGGAAACAATAACAGAGAATTTGGATGAACATAATTTAATAGGACAGAGTCAGCATCGTTTTACGAAGGGGAAGTCATGTTTGCCAAATTTGCTCGAATTCTTTGAGGATGTAACATACAGGGTGGATAAAGGGGAACCAGTGGATGTAGTGTATTTGGACTTCCAAAAGGCATTTGACAAGGTTCCACACAAAAGATTACTGATCAAGATAAAAAATCACGGGATTGGGGGTAATATACTGGCATGGGTGGAAGATTGGCTATCTAACAGAAAACAAAGAGTTGGGATAAATGGTTCATTCTCGGGCTGACAATCAGTAACTCGTGGTGTTCCGCAGGGGTCAGTGCTGGGACCCCAACTCTTTACAATCTATATTAATGATTTGGAGGAAGGGACTGAGTGCAACTTATCCAAGTTTGCCGACGATACAAAGATGGGAGGGAAAGCAGTGAGTGAGGAGGACATAAAAAACCTGCAAAAGAACATAGACAGGCTAAGTGAGTGGGCAGAGATTTGGCAGATGCAATATAATGTTGGAAAGTGTGAGGTTATGCACTTTGGCAGAAAAAATCAAAGAGCAAGTTATTATCTAAATGGAGAGAAACTGCAAAGTGCTACAATACAAAGGGATCTGGGGGTCCTGGTGCATGAAACACAAAAAGTTAGTATGCAGGTGCAGCAGGTGATCAGGAAGGCCAATGGAATCTTGGCTTTTATTGCAAGGGGGATGGAGTATAAAAACAGGGAAGTCTTGCTGCAGTTATACAGGGTATTGGTGAGGCCACACCTGGAATATTGCGTGCAGTTTTGGTTTCCATATTTAAGAAAAGATATACTTGCTCTCGAGGCGGTTCAGAGAAGGTTCACTCGGTTGATTCCAGAGATGAGGGGGTTGACGTATGAGGAAAGGTTGAGTAGGTTGGGACTCTACTCATTGGAGTTCAGAAGAATGAGAGGCGATCTTATCGAAACATATAAGATTGTGAGGGGGCTTGATCGGGTGGATGCGGTGAGGATGTTTCCACTGATGGGTGAGACTAGAACTAGGGGGCATAACCTTAGAATAAGGGGCTGCCCTTTCAAAACTGAGATGAGGAGAAACTTCTTCATTCAGAGGGTAGTAAATCTATGAAATTTGCTACCCCAGAGAGCTGTGGAAGCTGCAACATTAAATAAATTTAAAATGGAGATAGACATTTTCCTAGCAGATAAGGGAATTAGGGGTTACGGGGAGAGGGCAGGGAAGTGGACGTGAGTCTAGATTCAGATCAGCCATGATCCTATTGAATGGCGGAGCAGGCCCGAGGGGCCGTATGGCCTACTCCTGCTCCTATTTCTTATGTTCTTATGGTCTTATTCCATTAGTTTTTTAAAATATTTTTTGTGCCTGCCCACTGGATTTTAGCGATTTCTGTACATGGACCTATAAATCTCTCGGCTCCTCCACAGCTTCTTGCCATTTAGAAAATACTCTGATCTATCTTTCTTTGGTCCAAAGTGGATGACCTCACACTTCCCCACATTAAACTCCATGTGCCACAGTTTTGCCCACTCATTGAGCTCGAATTTCTAAGCCCCGTGGAGGCGGGTTTGGAGGCGGGAGTGGTGGGAAAATTGCAGAATCGGGGCAGGAACCCATCCTGCCCCCCAACCCGCCTCTGTGCCAATGTCCCAGGAGGCAGGTATCCGACCCACGCTGGGAGCCGCCTCCCCGAGGCGGGAAGGGGATTAGTGCAATTTAACTGCCTGTTAACAGGTAGTTAACAGGCAGTTTTTTGCCTAATCCCTATTTTTAGCCCTGAAGTGTGGGCTTCCCGACGGCTCCGAACCACGCCAAGTTAGCGAGGCGGACCGTTGGTCTGAAGGGGTTGGAGGGGTCGAGATGTCCGTTGTGCAGGTGAGTGATGGGTGCATGTGTGCAGAGGTAAGTGTGAGGTAAGTGTAAAGTGTTTTAATAAGTTTTACTTACCTTTACTTTCTCCTGCAGGCTTCCTTCCTTCAGTTCTCGGGAGTCCCTCAGTTCACCGGCACAGAAAGTAGAATGGCCGCTGAACTGTCAAAAGCTGCAGCCTCTGCTTTCCGGTCTGGAGAGATCTCTAACTGAGTCTGAGTAGAAGGACTCAAGTTAGAAGACAGATTGTCAGTGTTTGACAGCTTCACAGAGCAGTCAAACGCTGATTTTTCATCTGTCAAAAGCTCTTGACAGATGAAATGTCAATCACTGACGTCACCAGTTACCAGGTGTTCCTTAATTGGCCTGCTGAGCCTGCTGGGCAGGCTTAACAAGGTCAATCAAGGGAAAATAGCGTGGGTTGGCCACAAGTCGATGGACGTGGGACTACAACCCAAAAAGTGGGAGTCCCGCCTCCATCAAGTCCCCATTGACAAAATCCAGCCCGTTTAGTCTATCAATGTCCCTTTGCAACTTTCTGCTCCCATCTGCACTATTTACTGTGCCCCCTAACTTACTGTTGTCAGCAAACTGGGATATGGCTCTCTATTCCTTCATCTAAGCCATTTATCCTGTTTGAGCACTGGATGCCATGGCAAACCAATCGGCAGAGAGAGCTTCAAGGAGTTCTTCACAGACAAACTTTTGCAATCATTCTCAGCACATCATTGTGCAAAGGCCCCATAGCACCAGCCAAAACATTTGAGAATTTTTTTTTCAGGCAGTTAAGAGGCTGCCTTCTTCCTTCTCCTTGACAGGCATCCAAGTCCCACCACAACAAGATTATAGCCCCAGCTCGGTGCAATTATCCAGCAGACACCGGGGAGCCTACCCCAGCACGCTAATGATCTTAGCGCTGAAAAGGCAGCTGGGGTCAGGGGGCATCTTCATGGTAGGCAGAAATCCTGCCTCAGTGGAGATGAACCCAGTCATCTGAAATCTGGAAATCCTAGGTGCAGCTTTCTTCAAAAATAACGATCATTCTATTTTTTTTCCTTAAGGAATTTCAGGTTTCAAAGTTTGCAAAAGTTTTGAACAATCACATTGTTCTGGTCCAGAAAAATAAAAGGATGGGAATTGTAGAGTAAATAATGATATTCCAAAGGTAAAAAAGGCTAAAAAGAAAAAAAGTAATCAATATCTTCAAAATGAACATTTTCAAGATGCAGTGAAAATAGTAAAATGAGATTGGTTGCTGTGTGGCGATACCACCGGGTGTCCCTTACTTATAATACATAATTCCCTTTAACTTAACTATGTATGTAATATAACTTACCTGTTCGGGCCGTTGCCCCTTTAAGAACATGACATAAAGTGGTGACGTCACGGCGCGCATGACGTGACTCACCCAGATGCGAGTCGGCCCAGCTCGGCCTTCCTCTCCCGCGACGGCCACCGGCACAGCTCGGTCTCCCGCTCCCGCGGTGGCCGCCGACCCAGTTCGGCCTCCTGCGCCCGCGATGGCCGCCGGCCCGGTTCGGCCTCCCGCTCTCGCGACTTCGGCCGCAACAGCCAGCCTCAATGCTGGGTAAACGCGTCGACGTATCGACGCGGGTCACGTGACCGCCCAAGCGCGGGCAAACGCGCTGACGTAACGACGCGGTCACGTGATCACACAAGCACGGGAAAACGCGGCTCAGCGTGATGACGTCATCACACAATCCACAGGACTGCGGACTCAGTCCTCGTGGCGTCCCCGCTGGGGAAAGACCTGCTCCAAGGCTCTCCTGCATCCATCTCTCTTACCTGCTGTATTTCATCTGTTTCCTACATTAAAGAACTTCTTGATTGTTCTCCTGAAGTCGAACTCGATTATTTAGTAGGCATTCATCCAATACCTACTTAGGTGAACCCGAATACCTACAATTGGTGATCCAACGACGTGAGTACGGGAGCTCATCACTACCTATATTGGTGACCCCGTATCCGTGAACGTTTTTCACAGAAAAAACGCACAGCCTGAACCTCGTCTTCACAGAAGACGACCGACGAACAACAACCGACGAACACCAGTTCCTACATTGGCGACCCCGCCTTTGCGAACGTATTCGCAAAGGAAGCGCAGCCTGGAGGTGAGCCCGTTTTTCACGAACGAAACGCAGCCGGACCCCGATTTTTGTGAACGATTTTCACAAAAGAAGCACGCCATGGAAGCATCAACCGTTTCGCTGTCACTACCGCACTTCAGGGAGCAGCAACCGCCCTCGTGCTTTCTTCAGGTAGAAGCCCTGTTCACCGAGAACATCGATGCAGCGCAGACTACGCACCTGCTTACGGTCTCTGTATTCGACATTTCTACTGCCACACGGATCGTCCGCCTCCACGACAGCTCCCAACACAACAGCAAGTATGCATCCCTCCAAGCGCGGGTCCCACAGGTTTTCGGGCCCTCAAGATCGGAGCGCGCCCCCGCGGAGATACCATGAGGACTCGCTCCTCACGAACCACGAGGACGCACTCCTCGCGACCTACGAGGACTCACTCCTCGCGAACCATGAGGATCCATCCCTGACGAACCACGAGGACGCACCCCTCGCGAGCCACGAGGACCCATCCCTCGCAAACCACGAGGACCCATCCCTCATGAAACACGAAGGCTCATTCCCCGCCGACGACGCACCAGCCCGTCAGCCTGCTGGTTCTGTTTTATACCACGTTTTTCGGCGAGACGGAGAAGCGTTGCCGCTCTCCCAGCAGTTTTCTACTTAAATCAACAACAACTCGAAGCGTTGCCGCCCTCCCGGCAGTTTTCCCCTAAAGCAACAACAACTCGAAGCGTTACTGCCCACTCTACAGTGTTCCCCTCGACAAAAGCAACCATCTACTGACGCTGCAAACATCGACGACGGGTCCAACGGGCATCCCGCGGCCGCGATCGACCACGCGAAAGTTGCTGTCATCACCGATCACTGATCAACGCAGCAACGGTTCACTCTCTGTTGTGTTACCATCGTAGCACTACGGCACGCACCGTTCTGTGCGTTCCAGTCTGCCGAAGAGTTCGCTCACCTGTCGGCGAGTTCACTGACCTCGCCCGCCAAGTCCTCCTGGATCGCCCGTTCGGCGTTCCTGCAGATTTCGTCAGACTGAGGACTTTTTCCAACATCAACAGAGCCATGGTCCGCGTCTGCCCAACCTGCCCGTCACTATGACACGGCCTGCTGTTTCGCCCCGGCACCCGCTTCGAACCACGGGCTGCAGAGGTCGCACGTCTCCACAGTCCTTCGCATGACGGATACGTTTTATTCGCCGCGACGTGCGTAAGGATCCATTCACGACCAGCATCTTTAGACCTCGCCTGCCAAGTCGAGACAGCACAACTGCTGAGACCACCAGCTCGTTAGACCACCTTGTCTTTTGACTTTCGTTAAAGTGAATTCTGGGGGGGCATATGTGGCGATACCACCGGGTGTCCCTTACTTATAATACATAATTCCCTTTAACTTAACTATGTATGTATATAACTTACCTGTTCGGGCCGTTGCCCCTTTAAGAACGTGACATAACGTGGTTATGTCACGGCGCGCATGACGTGACTCACCCAGATGCGAGCCGGCCCAGCTCGGCCTTCCTCTCCCGCGACGGCCGCCGGCATAGCTCAGCCACCCGCTCCCGCGGTGGTCGCCGACCCAGTTCGGCCTCCTGCGCCCGCGATGGCTGCCAGCCCGGTTAGGCCTCCCGCTCTCGCGACTTCGGTCGCAACGGCCAGCCTCAGTGCCGGGTAAATGCGTCGACGTATCAACGCAGGTCACGTGACCGCCCAAGCGCGGGCAAACACGCTGACGTCACGACGCGGTCACGTGACCACACAAGCACGGGAAAACGCGGCCGAGCGTGATGACGTCATCACGCAATCCACAGGACTGCGGACTCAGTCCTCATGGCATCCCCGCTGGGGAAAGACCTACTCCAAGGCTCTCTTGCATCCATCTCTCTTACCTGCTGTATTTCATCTGCTTCCTACATTAAAGAACTTCTTGATTGTTCTCCTGAAGTCGAACTCAATTATTTAGTAGGCATTCGTCCAATACCTACTTAGGTGAACCCGAATACCTACAGCTGTTGAGTTGTTTGGAGATTGTTTGTCTGTGTGGTTCAATGGAGCAGTTCAGATAAATGTGAACCGAGCACAATTGAAAGCAAAAATCACAACTGGTCCAATTTTTCTATGTTCACTGTGCCTTGAAGATGTTTCTTATTTGACAATTATTGCGATTTGCACCATTACTCGTACTTAAATTTAATTCTGGATCTCCAAAGACTACCAGATAGCATAACTAATCAAAACATTACGGTTCAACACTGCAATCTTAGTTTTAAGAGCCATGATGTGGAGATGCCGGTGTTGGACTGGGGTGGACAAATGAAGATGCATCTCTTCACTTCACCTGACGAAGGAGCAGCGCTCCGAAAGCTTGTGATTTCAAATAAAGCTGTTGGACTATAACCTGGTGTTGTGTGACTTCTTACATTAGTTTTAAGAACCGTACATATACATATCTTTTCTTCTTAGGCAGTCCCTCGGAACCGAGGATGACTTGCTTCCACATTAAAAATGAGTTCGCAGGTGACTGATGAGTCCAATGCGGGACCTACAGTCTCTGTCACAGGTGGGGCAGACTGTGATTGAAGGGGCGGATGCGTGGGGTGCTTGGGTTGACGTGCGCTCCTTGCACAGCCTGCGCTTGGCTTCTGCTTGCGCCCGGCGAAGAGACTCGAGGTGTTCGGCGCCTTCCCAGATGCTTCTCCTCCACTTTGTGTGGTCTTGGGCCAGGGATTCCCAGGTGTCGGTGGAGATGTTACACTTTTTCAAGGAGGCTTTGAAGGTGTCCTTGAAGCATTTCCTCTGCCCACCTGGGGCTCTCTTGCTGTGCCGGAGCTCCGAGTTGAGCGCTTGTTTTGGGAGTCTCGTATCGGGCATGCAGACAATGTGACCCGTCCATCGGAGCTGATCGAGCGTGGTCAGAGCTTCGATGCTGGGGATGTTGGCCTGAGCAAGAACACTGACGTTGGTGTGCCTATCCTGCCAATGGATTTGCAGGATCTTGCGGAGGCAGCGTTGGTGGTACCTCTCCAGTGCTTTGAGGTGCCTGCTGTACATGGTCCATGTCTCTGAGGCATACAGCAGAGCCGGTATCACTGCTGCTCTGTAGACCATGAGCTTAGTGCCGGGTTTGAGGTCCTGGTCTTCAAACACTCTCTTCCTCAGGCGACCAAAGGTTACACTGGCACACTGAAGGCAGTGTTGGACTTCGCCGTCGACGTCTGCCCTTGTTGACAGTAGGCTCCCGAGGTATCGAAAGTGGTCCACATATATAAAAATGTGGGGTCTAGAAATTGCGTAGCACCCCGTTTGGGATGATAACCTTTCAGGGAATGCATAAATATCGCCTGGCGAAAAAAATTTGCTGCTGCCGGGAACTTCCGCTTTAGTGCTCCAAGAGGGAAATGGAGTGCTAAATCAAGCGCTACCACTTCCCTTAGAGCGCTAAAGGGAGTGAGGGGGCAGTATCGGCAGAGCGCTGAGCAATGTTCGGGGCAGCGCTGCTGTCTTTATAGGCTCCTTCCCTCCCTTAAAGGGAAGGGCCAATGCTGCATTGAATGAATCTTCAGGCTGTGTCTGTTGGGCGACGGCACCTGCGCAACACGCATAGCAGCCCCAAGCACTCTGAGTGCAGGGTTGAGCAATCGCAGGGGCAAAGGAAAGCAGGAGGCTCCAGAATGGAGACATAAATAAATTTTGGCCTACCTGACCACCACTCCACCACCTGCAGCTGTCATTGTTAACACCCGACGATGCTGCAGGAGGTGGGATCGAATATCACTCCGGGACTCTGAGCACCGGGTGACGTCACGATCTTCAGGGCATAAGAGAGCAAGGCGGTAAGTCTTAGCTCCAGTCCAAATCCGCCAGGTAAGTTCGTGGGTGTCAGTGAATTCACCGCGCCCGGTCAACAACAACAACTTGTATTTATATAGCGCCTTTAACGTAGTAAAAGATCCCAAAGCGCTTCACAGCAGTATTATAGGACAAAAAATTTGACACTGAGCCACATAAGGAGAAATTAGGGCAGGTGACCAAAAGCTTGGTCTAAGAGGTAGATTTTAAGGAGCGTCTTAAAGAAGGAAAGAGAGGTAGCGAGGCAGAGAGGTTTAGGGAGGGAATTCCAGAGAGGTTTAGGGTCTAGGCAACAGAAGGCATGGCCACCAATGGTTGAGCAATTATAATCAGGGATGCTCAAGAGGGCAGAATTAGAGGAGCGCAGATATCTCGGGGGGTTGTGGGGCTGAAGGGGATTACAGAGATAGGGAGGGGCGAGGCCATGGGGGGATTTGAAAACACGGATGAGAATTTTTAAATCGAGGCGCTGCTTAACCAGGAGCCAATGTAGGTCAGCGAGCACAGGGGTGATGGGTGAACGGGACTTGGTGCAGGTTAGTACACGGGCATCCGAGTTTTGGATCACCTCAAGTTTACATAGGGTAGAATGTGGGAAGCCAGCCAGGAGTGCGTTGGAATAGTCAAGTCTATAGGTAACAAAAGCATGGATGAGGGTTTTAGTAGCGGATGAGCTGAGGCAAGGGCGGAGACGGCCGATATTATGGAGGTGGAAATAGGCGGTCTTAGTTATGCTGCGGCTATGTGGTCAGAAGCTCATTTCAGGGTCAAATATGACACCAAGGTTGTGAACAGTGTGGTTCAGCCTCAGACAGATGTAGGATGAGGGATGAAGTCACTGGCTAGGGAACGGAGTTTGTGGCAGAGACCAAAAAAAATGGGGGAATTTTCCCAGCCCTAGGGAGGCAGGTACGGAGGCGGGACTGCTGGGAAAATGGCAGAAACTGGGATCGGGTACCGACCCCGCTCCCAACCGGCCTCTGTGCCATCTTCCCAGGAGGCGGGAAGGGGTTTAGAGCCAATTAACTGCCTGTTAACAGGCAGTTTTGAGGCTTATCCCCATTTTACCCCTGCAACTGCGGGCTTCCCGACGGCTGCGAACCTCGCCAGGGTCAGCAAGGCGAGCAGTGGGTCTGCGGGGGTGAGAGGGACCGAAAAGTCTGCTGTAGAGGCGAGTGATGGGTGTAAGTGTGGAGAGGTAAGTATGAGAGCTGAGTGTAAAGTGTTGGAAAAAGTTTCCTTACCTTTGCTTCTTCCTGCAGGCTTCAACCTTTGAGGATCCGGAGGTGCCTCATCTCAACGGCAGAGATGACAGAATGGCTGCTGCATTCTCAGATGCAGCAGCCGTCTGCTTTCTGCTGAGGAGAGAGGTTTTATTGAGCCTTCTTTGCAAGGGCTCATCTTAGAACAGAGATTGTCAGTGTTTGACAGCTTATCAAAGCTGTCAAACGCTGACAATTGAATCTGTCAAAACATTTTCGACAGATGTAACGACATACTTTGACGTCCTCTGTCACCAGCTTTCCCTTAATTGGCCGGTAAGCCCGCAAGGCAGGCTAAACAAGGTCAATCAAGGGAAAATAGCGTGGGTTGGTCAGACGTTGTTGGGGGCGGGACTGAAACCCGAATACCAGTAGCCCCGCCCCCAATGCCCCCCCATTGACAAAATCCAGCCCAATGGCTTCGGTCTTCCAATTATTTAATTGGAGAAAATTTCTGCTCATCCAGAACTAGATGTCGGACAAGCATTCTGACAATTTAGAGACCATGGAAGCGTCAAGAGAAGTGGTGGTGAGGTAAAGCTGGGTGTCATCAGTGTACATGTGGAAACTGATGCTGTGTTTTCAGATGATGTCACCAAGGGGCAACATGTAAATGAGAAATAGGAGGGAGCCAAGGATAGATCCTTGGGGGACACCAGAGGTAATGATGCAGGAGCAGGAAGAGAAGCCGTTGCAGGTGATTCTCTGGCTACTATTAGATAGATAAGAATGGAACTAGGAGAGTGCAGTCCCACCCAGCTGGACGACAGTGGAGAGGCGTCAGAGAAGGATGGAGTGGTCAACCGTGTCAAAGGCTGCAGACAAGTCAAGAAGGACGAGGAGGGATAGTTTGCCTTTGTCATAGTCACAAAGGATGTCATTTGTGACTTTGATGAGAGCCTTTTCGGTACTGTGACAAGGCCAGAAACCTGATCGGAGGGATTCAAACATGGAGTTGCAGGATTTGGGAGGCGACAACATGTTCAAGGATTTTGGAGAGGGAAGGGAGGCTGGAGATGGGGCGGTTGTTTGCAAGGACGGGGGGGGCGGGGGTGGGGTTAAGGGTTGGTTTTTGACGAAAGGGGTGATGACAGCAGATTTGAGAGAGAGAGGGACAGTACCTGAGGAGAGAGAACTGTTAACAGTGTCAGCTAACATGGGAGCCAGAAAAGGAAGTTGGGTGGTCAGCAGTTTGGTGGGAATAGAATCGAAGGTCAAGAAGTGGGTCTCATGGACAAGATGAGCGCGGAGAGATAATGAGGGGAGATTGGAGAGAAACTGGATAAAGATGAGAGTTCAGGGCTAGGGCAGGGGACAACCTTAGAGGAAGTTTGGCCTGGTGGGCTAGGGGAAAGAAAGGAAGTGGCAGAGGCAGCTGAACGGATGGTCTCAATCTTAGAGTCAAAGAAGTTCATGAGCTCCTCACACTTGTTGTCGGAGGTGACTGTGGAGGAGACAGGGGAGAGGGGTTTAAGAAGACGGTTAGCAGTGGAAAATAGAAGCCGGGGTTTATCTTTGCATTCCAGAATGATTCTGGAATAGTGAGCTATTTTTGGAGATGAGAGCAGGACTCGATAATGCTTTATATGGTCCAGCCAGATCTGGCGGTGAATGGCTAAACCAGTTGTCCGCCATATCCATTCAAGTCTGCGTCCCTTGGACTTAAGGGAGCGACGATGAGGACCGTACCGGGGGAATGGCCAGGGTGAGAGAGGGTAATTGTTTTAGTAGTGACTAGGGCATCAAAGGTGGTGGTGAGGGTGTGGATGAGCAGATCGGTAGCAGAAATGTCATGGTGAATGGAGGGCCAAAGGCTGGACAGTTGGTATTTCATAAGTGCAGTTGTAAGAGAGTTGGGAGAGAGTTTTTTCCAGGGGCGGACACAGAAGGAAGTAGGGTTGGGAGGGGGGGGAGATGTGGGTGGAGAACGATACAAGTGGTCTGAGTTGGCCTTATCTGCGACTGACACAATGGAAGTAGCAAGGCCACGAGGGATGGCAAGGTTGAGGGGGTGGCCATGAATATGGGTTGGGAGTTTACATGGAGGGAGAGATTAAGGGAGGATAGTGAACTCAGAGGAGAGAGAGCATGATGAATTGAGATGGAGGTTGAAATCATCGAAGATGAGAAGTTGTTCAGTGCAGAGGCTGAGGGAGGAAAGCAGTGAAGATATCTTGGTAATAAAATTTTTATGGTACTTGGGTGGGCGGTAGAGAACAAGAATTTTAAATGAGAGGTGAGAGGGGTGGAATAAGGTGAGATGCTCAAAGGAGGAGAAACTGCCAGAGGAGTAGGGGGAAAGACCAAGGTGTGATTTGGTGATGAGAGCCACGCCGCCACCACCGTGGTCTGAGCGGGGCAAGTGGTGGAAGGTATAGCCAGGTGGGGAGGCTTCATTTAAGGGTAAGGTGTCATCAACCCTCAACCAAGTTTCCGTCAGGGCCATGATGTTGATGCAATCACCCACGATAAGCTTATGGATGGCGAGGGCCTTGTTCGCAAGTGAACGGACATTCTGGAGGGAGATGTGGAGAGGGTCGGTGATGGCTGTCCCACTGCCAGCATCCACAGGGTCAGCACTGGGGGGGATGAGTTGGATGGGGAGGAGATTGGCAAGATTTGCCCCCAGTGGGTGCGCTGGGTGGGAAAGTCGGTGAGAGAGTAGGATGGAACAGTTGGGGTTGCTACTTGTAATGCAACAGTGACGAGTGCCTCGATGGGCCCTTTGCAGGATGCCAAGAGAGGCACAGAGGGAAGCTGTAGGCTTATCTAAGAGAGAGTCAAGCCTGGGATGGCGGCAGGAGAGTAGGAAGGTCGAAGAGTAATGAAGGATTGGGGTAGGGAATTGGGAAGGCAGAGTATGCGAGAGAGGAGAGATGAAAGGAGGCATGACGACAGGAGAGAGCAGTCAGGGAGGGATAGAGAGAAAAAGAAAAGAGAGGGAAAAAGTGGAGAAGTATTGAATGGTCCGGAGCGGCAGTCAAAGTGTGCATGCGAATGGACACAGGGAGAAACTCAGGTTACACAGGCCTGTTTAAATGGAGTCATTAATGGGATACATATTTCCTGGTAGCAGGGAATAGGTTGGAAACAATAGTAGGGAGACCAGGGTCAAAGTCAGAGGTCCCATGGAGGGACAAAGCCGACGTAAGCAGGATGGGGCCGGTACAGAGCATCGACGAACCGCTGTCCAAAGCAGGTGAGTGAAGTCCAGAAGCTATTTGAAGGTAGAGGATTCGAGGATGGAGGTTGTTGCCGTAGGAATGGGAGTCAGTAGTGGTGCAGAAAGATGATGGCGAAATTGATGCAAGTTGGAGGTCACCGTAGATCAAAGCGGCGGAGAAAAAGTAAAACCACAAGCCAGCGACCAGCAAAACTGAAAACTGGTAGAACGAGTCACCGGTGACAGCAAGTGAAGCAGCGGCTGCAAGCTAGAAGCTACCAGAGCTGAAAAACCAGTAGAACCAGTTCAGCAGAGACGCCGCCAAGGTTTAAAAGGTAAAAAAAAGGTCGGCAACCCCTTAGTGCCATGTTACCGCACCCTTCCCACCTCCCCCACAGGTGCTAATGGGAGGCGCAAACCAGGGGAATTTCTCCCCCATAGAACCTTAAGGGAGTGTGTAATTGAATCTAAAATTGCTTTTAATGGCTCATAATTTAAAGGAATGTGTTTATGTTTGGCATGCATCAACCCTACAATTATGTTGTTGCTCTTCAGTACATCAAACATTGGTTGTGAAAGGATAACAGTTGTTGATAATGTCAATATTCACAATTATTGCATGGCTGCATTATTATAGCAACTTTCAATCATTTTCAGATTAATTATTTTCCATTTCAAATGCAAAATTAAAGTTATCAAAGCCTATCAGGATATATTCCCTTCATTCCATGTTAAAGAAAATGAAAATACAGTGATTTTTCATATTCCTGTATGGCATTTAAGCTTTTGCTTTTATCCACTGGGCAGTCTGCTGGTTAGGATTCAAAGATCTCGCCACTTTCACTGAGGTAAAATTTTCAGTCAAGAAAGCAAGGCTTCTCCACTGGTTGTACTCATTGACCAAATGTTCAAAACATCATCACACTGAATAGCAGCAACTGCCAAACCGAACAAAATACTTAATGTATAAGTCAATTTGAACAATTTAAATTGATGAATTGGCACAGGAACTCCAATTTTTGTCTGGATACACCATTCGGGCAAAAGTTGGGCAGTGCCTCATTAGCATGTGCCCAATCATTAGCGTGCTCCCTGAATATCTATTTCCAAATTCAACCTCATTTACGTTCAATGGATGAGCTCACTTAAAGACCTGCAATATTTTAAAGGTGCATTGCAGTTTCTGATGTCAAAGGACAATCACCAAGTGTAGTAAATTACAGGGGTGTCTTCATCAAGTCATCACACCCTGGATTTTGGTTGGGAGACTTTAGATTTTATTGGAGCAGGTGCACCAGAGGAGGAAGGACTTCTTTCCAACTAATAGTTAGGAGTGTCCAGACTTGAATCTCAGGGTACCGGGCAGAAGGCAGCACAAATGCAAATGCCCAGTCACTATTTACGATCTGACATAAACTTCATAAGCTCCCCTTTTTTGCTAAAAAGTCCAGATTTCACCAGTCTTTCATTCTAATTCAGTCCTCTGATACTAAGTCCGGAATTTTTCAGGGGGGGTCAGGGGCCGTGTTTGGTGGCGGGTCAGCTGAGGAAATTTTTTTTTTGACAGCAGGTAAGGAACCCGCTGTCAACCCGCCTCCAAACTAGTCTCCCAGATGTCGGGTCTGCCATCACTGAACAGACCCGACACCAAGCGGTGGGGAAGGCAATTTAGATTATTAGCTGGATTGTTAAGAGGTAATTAAATAGTATTTTAAGCTTACCTTTAGATTTTTAGAGTTTGCCAACAGCTTCCCCGCTGCTCGGGGATCACGTCAGGTAAGGCGGTCGTGTGTCGTGTCAGCATGGGATGATTTCTAAACTTGACAGCTGCAAATGGTCTATAAAAGCTCCTATTTCGTAGCTGTTCACTTTCCAAGGTTAGAAGCTGTTGCTTACTGCATTTGGAAGACAGATTGAGCTTTATGTAGCTTGCAAGTGTTTGGAGCAAACTCTCTATCCAGTGTCACCTCATTGGAACAACCTCTCTCACCATTGACAGATCGCTTCTGTCATCTCAACCTCACCCGCCATCTATTCCATCAGCATTGGTGCCTTTGAAAAAATCTCACCTTAGTCCTCAGAATCTCACCACGATCAGCCCCAACACCAGCAGCACCAGGCACACCAACAGCACCAACAACAACACCAAACTTCTCCGCAATCAGCTGGTGCTGCACAGGACACAGGGCATCAGTACCCAACTACATTGCTACCCGGGACGCCGGGATGGCTTCACCATGGCCAGATTTACTTCACTTGATGCTGTAGACCCTGGCTGCCGCATGATGCACCAGGTTGGCACCACCCCACACCAACACCATAAAGCATCCCTACAATGTCCAAGCCATTCCTTTCACATTTATCGCCATTGCGGGGGACACCATTATGTCTCATCATTCATTGCAACTCACTAAGTCACTTCCAAAGGTGCACACAAATCTTTCCAAGAATGCAAAGTGTTGAAAATAAAGATTTCAATGTTTGACAGCACATTAACAGAAACTTCACATGAACATTTTCTAAGACATCTAAGTGCCCACCCTTGTGTGTTGTTAGTTGGTATGATTGGACTAGGATGAGGGTGAGTATGAGGGGTGGCGAGTGAGATGGGGAAGTGATAATGTAGATAGAGAGGGATGGGTGGAGGTGCAAAGTAAGTTGGTGTGAGTAAGGATGTACAGGAGTAGGGTAGGGAAGGCAGAGTGATGGGGATGTGATGGGTGGCGCAGCAGGATGAGGTTGAGTGTGGCTTTGCAGTAGTGTTTCGTGATCTACTGAGATTGTTGAAAGGTTTGCGCCACTGCAGCCTAGTCCTCCTGACGACATCGCTGCTTGTGTCCTCCTGTGCAATGTGCAACCAGGCTGTGTTGATCTCCTGAGGAGGTCTCTTCCTCCCATGGGAAAGGAAGAGAACCTCCCTGCATGCTGTGACTCCTTCCATAAGCATATGGAGGGAGTCATGGGAGAGCCTGGGTGCAGCTGTGCACCTCTGTGCAGTGCTTGTCAGTGTTTGCAGCACCTCAATGCTGTAGAACACTGACAGCAGAACTGTCAAAATCAATTTACGCATGGTCCCTTTAAGGAAACCGGCTGAGGACGCGTCATTAAGTGACATCATCAGACCCGCTTCCTTCAACTTGCCGGCAAACACGCTGGGCAGGCTTAACAAGCCCAATCAGCGTAAGATCACTTTGGACAACGGGCTGGAACCAGCAGCCGGTTTGCACCCCGCCACCGACCCCGGCCGCCCTGGACCCGCCTCGGTAAGTGAAATCGAGGCCTAAGTCTCGTGGCTCTTCTCATCAATACCTCATTGCTTGAATGCCTTGCTTGTGTTTCAGTGACCATAAATGAGCACTGAAGATTAGTGGGTAAATGTGGAGAAATACTTTGTACAAATCCAGTGGAAGACAACCGAGGGAGAATATTATAAGATAAACTGAACTAAATACAACTCAGGGAGTAACTACTTTCAGTCAGTGTTGTAACTGAGGGAACAGACTGCCATCTAGTGCAATGTACGTAACGATATTCAAGTCCCACATTACCAGTTTAACAATTAAGACTCCTACTAAATCATATGCACTACATGAATTTTATTACAATAGCATTTGATAAAATAGACACAAAATGACAGTGCAGAAAGCAATGACACATTTTAACATTAATGCTCAGGGAAGTTTGGTGAAACGTCATTTTTACTCTTATTATATTCTATTATGTTAATTTATTTGCAGAAACACTGTAAAGTAGGGCAGAGTATAAATCAAGAAATAATAGGGGCTTGTAAGAAAGGTACTGCGATAATCATGGGTGATTTTAAACTTCATATAGATTGGACAAATCAAATTGGCAAGGGTAGCCTTGAGGACGAGTTCATAAAATGTATTTGGGATGGTTTGTTAGAACAATACATTGTGGAACCAACCAGGAAGAAGGCCATTTTAGATCTGGTAATGTGTAATGAGACAGGATTAATTAATGATCTCACAGTAAAGGATCCTCTAGGGAAGAGTGATCATAGCATGCTGGAATATCAAATTCAGTTTGAGGGTGAGAAACTTGGTCTGAAACTAGTGTCCTAAACATAAATAAAGGCAATTACAAAGGTATGAAAACAGAGTTGGCTCAAGTGGACTGGGAAAATAGGTTAAATGGTAAGACGGTAGATAAGCAGTGGCAGATATTTAAGGAGATATTTCATAACTCTCAGCAAAGGTTTATTCCAGTGAGAAAGAAAGACTCTGGGCTCGATTTTGCCAGTGTGGGCGGGCTGGGGCGAGTCAGGTGGTATTCGTGTCAGGACTCCGACTGCGAAGTGAAGTGTTAAAAATTGTGATTTTCCCCTAATTAGGCAATTGATTTCCAGCATGTGGGAAACCCTGGCCCAATGAGTCTTTTCATACAGAAAGTCGCCTCCGATGACGTGATCAATGCTGCTGGATTTAAGACCTTCAAGCAGCCTTGCTTCTTCTGGAGACTGGAAACGCTTTGGAAATTGTATGAAGGACTGCATTTACTGACCATGTCCACCAGCAAGCAAAAGTGTGCACCTTGATTCGATGAGCCCTCCCTCTAAGCTCTGGTGCAGGGAGCAAGATCTAATAAGGACGTGCTCTTCCCTTCCTCAGTGAGAAAAAAGCCACCCCAGCAGACTAAAGTTGTGTGGCTGCAAGTGGCCCAGGAGGTCAACTCCATTTCAATGAGCCGCAGAACATGGCTGCAATGCAGGAAGAGGTTTCATGGCCTTCTCCGCACAGGAAAAGTGAATATGACTTTCCCATCAATCTCAATCTGATCCCCATCGCCTCTCCTCACCAGCACTCTGCTTTGCCAACCTCTTCCTCCACATTCCACTTGACACTTACATCCCTGCACCCTTACCCATTCCCTCTCTCTCTATGTTCACATTCACTTAACTATTTGACCATGTAGCTCTCACATTCGCTATCACTGTGATGCAACAACAACAACAACTTACAACACACAGGGAGGGCCCTTTGTCTCCTTCTAAGCATCTATGCTAAGCATTCTCTACACTCACTCCTTCATTCTCACTCAAACTCCACTTGTGTCCCTCATTGCAGGAAAAGAGAGCCCACAATAAGAGGGGAATAGCCATGACAGGAGGAGGGCCACCCTCAGTAGCCCAGCTCACCGCCTGGGAGGAGGCGGCCCTGGAAATCGTCATGATCGAGGAGGATTCCCAAGTGGGGGACGGACAGACAGGCGCATCACAGCAAGCTGGTGACAGAATAGTTTGGCATCTCTCTCATTGACATTGCATGAGTCACTGATAATGAATCTGATGCTCTAACAGATTGACTTATGATCATCTGCACTATTCAATGTTCATGTAACCTTGACCTCACATCTCTAACTCTTTCCTTTACTCCCCCACAGGACCATCAAAAGCCCCCGCCCCACTGTCCAGAAGGAAGAGCCTGAGCTTCAAGACTCCTCAGAGGAAGCTGCAATCTCTGAGGGCGCAGAATTCAGCACACCCAGCACCAGTGCAGACAGTCACACCTCGGTGGGACCTTCGCGAGATAGAGTAGTGTTGGCACCTGGTGTATCACAGCTCACAAGTGAGCATCAGCAGATGGTGGAGACAGGGACAACAGTGGAGCGTCCTCATCAGAGGGCACAGGACTCTGCCAGCTTGGCACAGCTGCATGTCGACCCTGTGCTTCTGGGTCCATCCAGGAGAGCGGTGCTGGAACTCCAGGAACAGGCGCAGGAGTCTCTGGCAGGTTTTGTCTCCAGGGTCGCTGCGAGTGTGGAGCGAATGGAAGAGTCCATCGCGAACATGAACAGAGCCTTTGTGGAGGCATTGGCGCATGAACGCATCACCATGGAAAGGATGGCAACCTCCATGGAAAGGGACTACGGTAGAGAAGAGGATGGCTATGGCCATGGAGGAGTTAAGTCGCCAGAGTGTTGAAAACATGGTCATTGTTCAGAATAGACTGGCATCTCTTGAGGAGCGATGGTCAGCTATTAAGCATAGAAACCAGACCTTCATTGAAGTCCTCTGGAGTAGGACTTCCAGTGCAGAAATGGATCCTCATGGCCCCCCTGATGTGCAGCAAGGTGCTGTCAAGCCACTTGCTAGCTGTGAGGTGGGGCTGACCCATGAGAGGGATGTTGGTGGCAGAGAACAGGGAAGTAGGGCCTCCTCTCCAAGCGCTCACACGACCATGCCACTGCAGAGCCCTCGGTCAGAGACCCACCAGGGTCCTCACCGAACTGAGATGGGCGTCTCATCCCCTGCACAGCTGCAGGAGCAGCAGACTGTTGCCGAGCCTTCACAGGTTCGCAACCCCAGAGGACGACCGCCAAAGGCATCGAGACAGGAACAGCAAGAAAGTGAGCAGGGGGCCTCCACATCTGCTGAAGCCACAGGGGAAGCACCACGTAGGAGCACGCGTAAGAGGAAGATAATGCACAAGTAGTCACAAGGGTAGTCACATGGGTGTTATGTTGTGTATATTTTTGAAATGCCATCAATTGCTTGTTGTGATAAAAATTTCTGATGGCAATCTGTTGAAGTTGTGGCCTGTGTCATTTCGCAAATGGGACTTCCACATTGAGGGCTTAGAGTGACTTGTAATTGTCAGTATGGTGGTCAGAATGATAGGAATCCGCAGGTTCTTGTCCATTGTCGATGCTCTGGTAAGAAGGTGCCAGGCCAAAGTGTTTGATTGTGCAGGCTAAGCAAATCTGGCCAACATGAGTGCGTCCCTTACATCCCGGGCAGCAATGTGGGCGCGCTCTGGCATCTTCTGTCCTGTGCAGTTTCAGGTGGGTGAGCAGCACAAACAGCAGGAGCAACTGTTTTTGCTCCTGCAGTTGGTGCTGCTGTTGTTCAGGGTTCTGCTGCTGCCCCGGGTGGTCTTCATCCGAATCTGATGTCCAGGAGGAAAGGAAATAAATGGTTCCCATGCTTCTGCTGTATACCTCAGTTGAGGAAGCACTCAGTCAAGGTGGGGAGAGGGGTATCCCAGGAGGTCACAGTGGAGATGGGTCTCAGGCTCCAAACATCCACAACAATGAGTAGGCCGCTAAAAGTTCCCCCAGACCTGAGACAACAAATTTCTGCCACCTGCAAATGATGATTGCTGAAAACTCCTTTTTAATGGTGGAGCTGCAGCTGTTAGTAAACAATCCACTTGTGAGGCCGCCAGGATTCACTGGCGTGTTCCAGAGGAGACGTGCAGCAGGTGGGAAAAGTGGTAAAATCAGAAAGGCCTCTCAAAATGGGATTATAGAGGCAATTAAGTGGTTGTTAAGGGCCTTAAGGTCTGAAACCCTGATTCTGGGAAAATTGCTCAGAGGCGGGAAAAAGGCTGGATCGGGCCCGCATGACATTTTTTGTGATTTTACCACCTCACACGCCTCCAATCCCGCCTCCTCCGGCCTGGCCAAAATTGAGCCCTCTATGAGAAGGATGAACCATCCATGGCTAACTAAGGAAGTTAAGGATGGTATCAAATTGAAAGAAAAAGCATACAATGTTGTGAAGATTAGTGGTAGGCCAGAGGATTGGGAATTTTTTAGAAACCAGCAAAGGATGACTAAAAAAATAATAAAGAGGGAGAAGATAGATTATGAAAGCAAACTAGCAACCCAGAAATTCGGGTAGGAGGCTTCCCGCGGGTGCAAGCCCCCGACCTGCACTTACATAGCGCGCCTGCCGTCGTGTTGTGGGCCCGCGTGGGATTCCGATCCTGGGCCTCCTCCAGCTGCCGGCGCGCAGTGCTTGCGTATCCCAGGGGTGCAGTTAGTTCGAAGCGTCCCCTGGGATCACGTGGGCCATGGAGAGCCAATCGTAGCAGGGAATCTCTATTCATAGATTTGACAGGAAGACCTGTCAAATCTATGAATAGAGATCGGCCCCAAAACCTAACTAAAACTTCAAATAATTTTTTTTTTTTAATCACATTTTTAAAATAACTATAAATTACATAAAATAACTATTTTAAAAAATAATTTAAATTTTTGAAAAAATTAATTACAGTTTTTAACAGGGCTAAAAATAAACTTACCTTTCTTTAAAGTATTTAAAAATAATAAACCTGTGGAAAAAATGTTTTAATTTTACTTAATTCACCACTTACCTTGTTAAAAGCTTTTTAAATGCACAGCTGCTAGAGACTTACCCTCCCGGGGAAACCTGTAAAAAAAATGGAAGTTCCAGGCGTACGTGCTGCCTCTCCGGCACATGCGTTTGAGCTGTGAGCCCCTTCCTTCAAGGGAACGGAAGTTCCGGTTTCCAGCGCATGCGCAGAGCATGCACAAAACCGGCACTTTCGTTGGCCCTACGCGTGAGTACACAGCGCGTACTCACCCACGGGGACCCGAATTTCTGGCCCACAAAAACACACAGTAAGAGCTTCTACAGGTATATAAAAGGGAAGAGAGTAGCTAAAATCAATGTTGTTGCCTTAGAGGAGGAGACTGGGGAATTAATAATGGGAAACAAGGAAATGGCAGAGCCTTTGAACAAATATTTTGTATCGGTCTTCACAGTAGAAGACATTAAAAGCATCCCAATAATAATTGATAATCAAGGGGCTGGAGGGAGGGAGGAACTTAAAACAATGACTATCACTAGAGAAAAAGTACTAAGCAAACTAATGGGACTAAAGGCTGACAAGTCCCCTGGATCTGATGGCCTACATCTTAGGGTCTTAAAAGAAGTGGCTGCAGAGATAGTGGATGTGTTGGTTGTAACCCACCAAAATTCCCTGGATTCTGGAGAGGTCCCAATGGATTGGAAAACCGCAAATGTAAAGCCCCTATTCAAGAAAGGAGGGAGGCAGAAGGCAGGAGACTATAGGCCAGGCATCTAACATCTGTCATTGGAAAAATGCTGGAATCCATTATTAAGGAAGTAATAGCAGGACATTTAGAAAATCATAATACAATCAAGCAGAGTCAACATGGTTTAATGAAAGGGAAATTGTGTTTGACAAATTTACCAGAGTTCTTTGAGGATGTAACGAGCAAGGTGGATAAAAGGGAACCAGTAGACGGCCTAGAAATTGGGTTTTGGCGCAGCGACGGCTTTAGCGCCGGAAGTTAGTGCCGGAGCTAAGTCGCGCTGGGCGGGCCAAAAATTCACTAGTTCTGCGCCCAAACGGCTGCCGGCGCTGCTGAAAGCTGTTTGCGCCTGAAAACTGGCACTACGCGCTGAATTGCGGCGCTATTCCGGCGCTGCGGCGCCCGCTGCGGTGCGGCAGGTTCGGGAAGTGCAGGCCTCCTCCTTCCCTTAAGGAGGAGCTGCCTGCACCCGGCCGCGGCCCGCGAAAATCATTGTAAAAATGAGCCCGGCACCTCGGACAAGTGCCGGGCTTGCATCTGTCCCGGGGGGGGGGGGGGGGAGAAGTCCGGGGAGGGAGCTGCGGCCAGGCGGCTGGCGGGAAAGCGGCCGGCCGCCGCGGGGCCTTTAATGCGCCGGCGCAAAGTCCAGTAAGGCACCTCTGCCAGAACGTTGCTTGCGGCTGCCACGGGCGAGGCGGCCGCAAGTCAATTTTGGAGTTCGGGCGGGTTACCATGGCAACCGGGACGCTGCGCACACCGATGACGTCATCGGTGCCGGCGCAGCGCTAATGGCCTAACGCCGATTTAGGGACCCACTCAATTTCCAAACTGGCCATAACTCCGGCGCTAGGCCCTCTAGCGCCTCAAAAGCGGCGCTAAGCCTACCGAATTTCTAGGCCGTAGCAGAAGGCATTCAATAAGGTGTCACATAAAAGGTTACTGCACAAGATAAGAGCTCACGGAGTTGGGGGTAATATATTAGCATGGATAGAGGATTGGCTAACTAACAGAAAACAAAGAGTCGGGATAAATGGATCATTTTCAGGTTGACAAACTGTAACTAATGGGGTGCCACAGGGATCAGTGCTGGGGCCTCAACTATTTACAATCAATATTAATGACTTGGATGAAGGAACCGTGTGTACTGTAGCCAAATTTGCTGATGATACAAGGATAGGTGGGAAAGCAAGTTGTGAGGAGGACACAAAAGGGGCGATTTTCCCAGCCCTGAGGAGGAGGGTTTGGAGGTGGGACAGTTGGTAAAATTGCAAAAAGTGAGTGCAGGTTTGGAACCCGCCTCCAAGCCTCTGCGCAACTTTGCCAGAGGTGGGCTTCAGGAGTGCGATTCGACCATAGGCACTTAAGACCCTTAACAAGCGCTTAAGGGCCTCTGTAATCCTATTTTGCCAGGCCTTTGTTATTATCCTACATTTACAGTGCATTGCACGCCGCTCCTAAACCACGCCAGCTAATCCTGGCGGGTTGACAAGTGGCTGGCCTCCTCACAGCTGCAGCTCCAACATAAAAACGGAGCTTTCAACAGGGATGAGTTGGAAGTGGCAGAACTTTTGTTGCACAGGTCTTTGATCATTTTTTCCAGGCCTACTGAAGTCGGAGGTGGTGCAGCTGAGATCTATCTACTTTGGGACCTCCAGGGAAAACCCTCACCCCACTTGGACTGAGCGCTTCCCCAACGGAGGTATCTACCAGCAGCATGGGAAACATTTATTTCCTTTCATCATGCACCTCAAATTCGGACGGGGAGCAGCCACAGCTGCAGCAGAACCGGGCAGAACAGAAGCAACAGCAGCAGGAGAGCCAACCTGCTGCTCACCCACCTGATGGTGCACAGGGCAGAAGGCGCCAGCGCATGACAGCAGGTCGCCGCAGGAGATACCCCCAACACAGGGTTTACAGAGGATGAGCTTCCTCAACATGAGTGAGCAGCCATGCCAAAGGAGGCTGAGACTTTCGCTAGAGGTTGTCGGAGACATCTGCGCAATGCTGCACTGACACCTAGAGTCCAGAGCATCCGGTGGACACCCCTTACCAGTGACCGTCAAAGTCAGCACCACACTCAACTTTTTTGCTTCAGGCTCCTTCCAAGGATCATCAGCAGACATCAGCGGCATCTCCCAGTCAGCCACCCACAGTTGCATCACGCAGGTTAGCGATGCCCTCTTCGCAAACGCGCACAATTACATCAACTTTTCAACTGACCAAGCAAGTATAACCGCGCATGTGGTTGGATTCGCAAATATGGCAGTCTTGCCAATGGTGCAGGGCATCATAGACTGCACACGTGACCCTTAGGGCACCCCATCACAACCCAGCTATTTTTGTCAACCGCAAGGGCTTCCACTCCTTCAACGTACAGCTGGTGTGTAACCACAAGAAGGAGATTTTGCATGTTTGCGCCAAGTACTGTGGCAGTTGCCATGACTCGTTCATCCTGCAGCAGTCCAGTGTGCCTCCGCTCTTCAATCCGCCAAACCAACTTAATGGATGGCTACTTGGAGAGAAGGACTGCCCCCCGAAGACATGGCTAATGACGCTGATCAGGAGGCCATCGAACAAAGCTGACGAGCGCTACAACGCCAGCCACATTTCAACCAGGTCCATCATCGAACAAACCATCAGCTTGCTGAAGGTACGATTCAGGTGCCTTGACAGATCAGGTGAAGCCCTGCAGTACTCAGCAGCCAGGGTCTCCAGAATGGTCGTGGTCTGCTGTGCGCTGCACAACAACACACAGCATCGTGGCTTGAAGCTTCCTGAGGAGCAAGTGGCTCAGTACATAGTCTCCTCAGATGAAGAGGAGGAGGAGGAGGAGGATGACTGAGTAGAGGTGCATCAACCAGCAGCAGCAGCAGCATGCGAGCACATTGCTGGTCGGAATGCAAGGGATGCACTCATCTTGGCCAGATTTGCTTAGGATGCCCATTCTAGCACATGTGCTTGGCTCCTTCTTAGCACAAGATAGACAATGGACATGACTCTCTGGCTTCCTCTCACTCTGACCACCAACCTGACCAAGCGAGCCTCACTGAGGCCGCAATGTGGAACTTCCAAAACCGAAATCACAGAGGCCATAATGTCAACAGTTTGCCATCACCAGAGTTTAATACATTGACAAAGGGATGGCATTTAATCATTAAACACAAAAAAACACCCAAGTGACTGCTCGTGTGACTAATTGTGCTTTATCTTCCTCTTATGCGTGCTCCTACGTGGTGCTTCCCCTGTGGCTTCAGCAAAAGTGGAGGCCCTTGCTCACTTTCATGCTGCTCCTGCTTCGACACCTTTGGCAGGCTTCCTCTGGGATTGCGAGCCTGTGAGGGCTCGCCAAAAATCTGTTACTCCTGCTGCTGTGCAGGGTCTGAGACGCCCATCTCAGTTGAGTGAGGATTCTGATGGGGCTCTGACCGAGGGCAATGCAGTGGCATGAAAGTGTGAGCGCTTGGAGAGGAGCCCCCACTTCCTTGATGGCTGCCACCAACTTCCCTCTCATGGGTCAGGTCCCCCTCAGCGCTTGCAAGTGGCTTGAGAGCACCTTGCTGCACATCAGGGGGGCCATGGGGACCCGTATCTGCACTGGCAGTTATACTGCTGAGGACTTCCATGAAGCTTGGTCTCTCTTATCAACAGCTGGCCATCGCTCCTCCAGAGATGTCAGTCTATTCTGAGCATTGACCATGTTTTCAATACTCTGGCGACTTATCTCCTCCATGGTCATGGCCATCGTCTGCAGAGAGGCAGCCATTGATACCACAGAGGTAGACATCGACTCCACGGAGGAAGCCAACCTTTCCGAGGAGATGCGCTCATGCGCCAATGCCTCCACAAAGGCTCTGTTCATATTCGAGGTGGACTCCTCCATCCCCTCCACACTCGCAGCGACCCTGGAGACAAAACCTGCCAGAGACTCCTGCACCTGTTCCTGGAGTTCCAGCACCGCTCTTCTTCTGGATGGCCCCAGAGGCACAGGGTCCACATGCAGCTGAGCAGAGCTGGGAGAGCCCTGCAGTCTCCGACGAGGATTCTCCACTGCTGTCCCTGTCTCCACCACCTGCTGATGCTCACGTCAGCTGTGATACACCAGGTGACAACACTACTCTATGTCCCGAAGGTCCCACCGAGGTGTGCGTATCTGCGCTGGTGCTGGGTGTGCTTACATCTGCTGATGCTTCGTCCTCAGAGGTTGCAGGTTCCTCTGAGGAGTCTTCCAGCTCAGCCTCTTCCTCCTGGACAGTGGAGAGGATATCTGTCGATGGTCCTGTGTGGTTGTAAAGGAATGAATTAGAGATGTTACGGTAGTGTGGCATGCACATGCAATGGCCCTTGACATCAAGGCAGCATTTGACCGAGTGTGGCATCAAGGAGCCCTAGTAAAACTGAAGTCAATGGGAATCAGGGGGAAAAGGCTCCAGTGGCTGGAGTCATACCTAACACAAATGAAGATGGTTGTGGTGATTGTAGGTCAATCATCACAGCACCAGGACATCACTGCAGGAGTTCCTCAGGGCAGTGTCCTAGGCCCAACCATCTTCAGCTGCTTCATCAATGACCTTCCCTCCGACATAAGGTCAGAAATGGGGATGTTCGCTGATGACTGCACAGTGTTCAGCGCCATTCACAACTCCTCAGATAATGAAGCAGTCCATACCCACATGCAACAAGACCTGGACGACGTTTAGGCTTGGGCTGATAAGTGGCAGGTAACATTCATGCCACAGATGTGCCAGGCAATGACTATCTCCAACAAGCGAGAGTCTAACCACCTCCCCTTGACATTCAATGGCATTACCATCACCGAATCCCCCACCATCAACATCCTGGGTGTTCACCATTGACCAGAAACTTAACTGGTCCAGCCACATAAATACTGTGGTAACAAGGGCAGATCAGAGGCTAGGTATTCTGCGGCGAGTGTCTCATCTTCTGACTCCCCAAAGCCTTTCCACCATCTACAAGGCACAAGTAAGGAGTGTGATGGAATACTCTCTACTTGCCTGGATGAGAACAGCTCCAACAACACTCAAGAAGCTCGACACCATCCAGGACAAAGCAGCCCGCTTGATTGGCACCCCATCCACCACATTAAACATTCACTCTCTCCACCACCGGCGTACTGTGGCTGCAGTGTGTACCATCTGCAAGATGCACTGCAGCAACTTGCCAAGGCTTCTTCAGCAGCATCTCCCAAACCCACGGCCTCTTCCACCTAGAAGGACAAGGGCAGCAGGCGCATGGGAATACCACCACCTCTAAGTTCCCCTCCAAGTCACTCAACATCCTGACTTAGAAGTATATCGCTGGTCCTCCATCATCACTGGGTCAAAATCCTGGAACTCCCTACCTAACAGCACTGTGGGAGTACATTCACCACACAGACTGCAGCGGTTTAAGAAGGCGGCTCACCACCAACTTCTCAAGGGCAACTAGGGATGGGCAATAAATGCTGGCCTTGCCAGCGACGCCCAGATCCCATAAGCGAATATAAAAATTATCAATTGCCATTCTATAAATGTACATTAGCAGCCATTTAATGACTCCTGCAATGTAAAAGAGAGAGAAGCAAGACTATTCTGTCACCAGCTTGCACTGCTGCACCTGTCTGTCCGTCCCCCACTTCCACCTCCACCTCCGCGCCAATGATTTCCAGGGCCGCCTCTTCAGCATTGGTCAAATGGGCGAGGGAAGGTGGCCCTCCTCCAGTTTTCGCCCTTTCCCTTTTATTCTGGGCCCTCTTTTCCTGCAATGTGGGAGATAAGTGGAGTTTGAGAGAGAATGATGAAGTGAGTGTAGAGAGTCCAGAGCATAGATACTTAGAAGGAGACAAAGATGGAGTGAGGTTCCATGTCCAAGGGCCCTCCCTGTGCGTTGTTAGTCATTGTCATTGCATAACATTGATAGGGAGTGTGAGGGCAGCATAGTCGAATCGTGAAGTGATTGGGTTCATAGAGTGAGAGGGATGGTGAAGGGTGCAAGGGTTTTAAGGGTAAAGTGGGATGTGGAGGAGGAGGTTGACAATGCAGAGTGCTGGTGATGAGAGGAGAAGGGGAGCAGAAGGAGGGTCAAGCTGATGGTATACTCACTTTGGCTGATCTTACAAGGTAATTGAACCTCTTGCGGCACTGCAGCCATGTTCTGCTGCACACAGATCTGGAGGTTACATCCCATGCCAGCTGCACCCACACAGCCTTGGTTTGTGTGGGAGGCTTCTTCCTCCCAGATGAGGGAAAGAGCACCTCCTTGCTAGCTCTTACCCCCTCAACCAAAATACTCAGAAACTCATCTGACAACCTCGGGGAGGCTCTGGCTCTCGAGTTGGCCATCTCTTCTCAATGCAAAAGTGTGCAGCATCCACAAAAACCAATGAAATGAGCCAAGGAAGCAAGCGGCCCTTAAATGAAGCTGCATAAGTGATGTCAGCAGAAGTGAGTTTCAGTCCAAAAAGAGAAATTGGCCGAGGGGAACCCACACGCCTGGAGTTAATTGGGCAATTAGGGGGAAATCCCAACTTTTTCCCACCTGACAGTGGAGACGGGTTCAGCACTCGCCCACCCGCAAAGCCACTCCCAACCCGCTTCCAATAGGAAAATTGCACCCAAAGAGTCTGCAAAGGGATATAGACAGGTTCAGTGAGTGGGCAACAATTTGGCAGATGGAGCATAATGTGGGAAAATGTGAGGTTATCCACTTTGGTAGGAAAAATAAAAAAGCAAATTATTATTTAAATGCATTGAGACTACAAAATGCTGCGGTACAGAGGGATCTGGGGGTCCTCGTACATGAAACACAAAGGTCTAGAAATTCAGTATCGCCACATTTGGGGCGCTACAGTCGAGCGTGCGCTAAATTTAGCGCCCGGCGCAACTTAGCGCCACCTTCAGTGAAATTGAGTTGCTTCGCCCCAAGAGGTTCTTGCTGTGCTAAAGCAGGCGCTGCACGACTATCCTAAGGCGCTAAGTCGGAGAGGCGAGGCGCTACCACCGAGGGCGGGCGCAGCGCAGGTGCGGCCAGTTAGCGATTGCAGGCAGACACGCTGGCGCCAGTCACCTCTTAAAGGGGGAGGGTCGATTTGGCTTGCAGCCACGCCTTGCACATTGGAGCCCTGATTCTCGGCCTAGACAGACCTGCTGCGACATCGTTACGCCTACGACCATGGAGAGGGCCAGGGAGAGAGCGCAGCGCTTCAGTGAGGGGGCCCTGAAGGTTCTGGTTGGCGCAGTGGAGCGCAGGCGACCTATCCTCTTTCCGGACAGTGGCAGGAGGCCGCTGCCCAATGAATATCGAAAAGCTTGGAGGGAGGTGGCACACAGAGTGACCTCCAGCAGCATGGTACCTAGGAGCCCAACGCAATGCAGGAAGAAGTTCAACGACCTCACTCGGGTTGTCAGGGTGAGTACCCTTTCCAGTATCCTCTTCATCCCTGCATGTGCACCTCACTTTATGGCCAAAGGGTCCTGAAAGACCCAATGCCCAGCCCTCATCCAACACCTATGGGCCTCTCATGAAGATCACATGCCCATTCACCACTTTACACACTGTAAGGGCTATTTGATCATGGGAGGCAGTGCAGCCAAGATCAGGGCTTGACACTGTACTCAGAGCCCGTCCTTTCTCTTGCAGGGCAAGCTGGCCCACAATAGGAGGCAGCAGCAATGGACCGGGGGAGGCCGTCCTGAAATTAAAGACCTCAGCGATCTGGAGCAGTGAGTGGAACGGATTATGGCAGGCCGGCTGATTGGCCCCATCGCCACTGGAGATGCCGACCCTGTTCTGGACAGCAATGGTAAGGTCATCACCTTTTTGACCTCTCTTTCCACTTGTGCCTCACACCAGCATCTTTTGCCACTATCGAACCAACGCAGTGCATTGCAGCACTCATGCCTCCCTCGCTGCCGCCCTGTCCTCAAGCAACTCTTGTACCTCCCTGCTTTCAGATGCTGATTCATGAGGTGAGGAGGCGGGCCCTCAAGCTGCCACTGTGAGTGAATCAGAAGGCGAGGAGGAGGAAGAGGAAGCCGGAACATCAGTGCCACCCTCAGCCGAGGCAGCCCATGGCCATAATGGGGACACGTCTTCCCTGGAGGGGAGCAGTGGGGAAGGGTCTGAGGAGGGTGAAGCTCCGGAGCCCAGCGGGCTGCAGTAATGCGGGGGGGTAGGGAAGCTCGGCGGCCTTCTCCCCGGAGGGAGAGTGTGGCCTCCAGTCCTGCTACAGTGAGCGCAGAGGAGGTGCGGCTCCTTGCTGAAATGGGCGCCCAGGCGGAGCGCAGGCACACTGAGCTCATGGCTGCAGTGGCAAGGATGCCTGACTCCATAGAGTCACTGGCAAGGAGTGTACAGGAATTCGGGCAGCACAGGCAAGGAGTCTGCAGGACTTCGGTGCAGCACAGGCGGCTTCCAGCCAAGTGCTCAGTCGTGCCATGCAGTCACTGGCTGGTCTGATGCAGACACAGATCAGGGCCACATGAGCACTAACTGCTGCCACCCTCACTGGATCGGGCAGGATTCGCCGGGGCCCTCGCCGTGCCGCAGCAGGCCAGCAGTCTGTGCTTCAGCAGATTGCTGCGCATGGTTCAGTGCTGCCCCGTGCGAGTGCCAGTGTCTCATCCGACCAGGGAGTGCCTGTGCTCTGTCAGGCTGCTGCCAACACTGTCACTCCTCCACTGCAGCTGCCACCACCCGTAGGACAGACTGCTGCCGCCCAAGCAGAGTTGGAGCAGTCAGCAGCTGGGCCCTCCAGGCCCAGAGCTGGTCCAGGTTGTCCCCCAAGGGCATCTGCCGACTCACTATCTGACCCTCAGCAGCCTTCCCCCAGCCTTGCTGCAGCCACTGGGGTCCCATTGCGGAGGAGCTGCAGGGTGGGAAGGGGCCAATCTCGCAAGCGAGGCAGATCACCCTCGCAGGCCAAAAAGTAGGAGGTGTGGCAAAATGCTGTGTTTTTTTTTGTGAAGGCCGAGGATCATGGTCATTTTTGTTTAACTCTTTTGTTCATTGTCTCCAGGTTGTGAGAGCCAGTTATGTGTCTGACTGTTTTTTGGGGGGTTTCTCTGTATTTGTTCGTCATGCGGGAAGGGCACAGAGTTTGTTAAATAAATAATTGTCTTTATTCAGATTGTGCATGTTTGCACTTTGAACTATTTGTTGCCTTGACCGGCTCAGGGATTGCGGAGCGGGTCAATTCATGTTCTTTTAATGGCACAAGCCATTCCCTGAGAGGGGGCCTAGAACCGACTTGCAATAAGCCGCTGATGGACGGCCCTTGCACTTTGTGCCTCCCTCCCGTCTTGGTGCTCCTCCTCCTCCTCCTCCTCTGGTGGTCCTCCAATGTCTGCTGGCAGTGGCTGAGTCCTGAGGATAGCCAGGTTGTGCAGCATGCAGCGCACTACAATGAAATGGGAGACTCGCTCAGGCAAGTGCTGAAGGGCTCCCCGGAATGGTCCAGACAGTGGAACCATTGCTTTAGCAAGCCGATTGTGTGCTCAATGATGTTCCTGGTCGCTTGATGGCCGTCATTGTATCGCTCTTCAGCAGGGGTGCTGGGTGCACGGAGCGGGGTCATCAGCCAGGTGCACAAAGGATAGCCCTTGTCCCCGAGAAGCCAGCCTCCTGGGTGAGCCGGGGCTTCTGCCACAGAAGTCTGGCACAGGATGAAGGCGTCGTGGCTGCTGCCTGGAAAGCGGGCATTGACAGCTAGTATCAGCTGCCTGTGGTCACACACCAACTGCACGTTCAACGAGTGGAACCCCTTCCGGTTGCGGTAATCCTCGGCATTCTCTAGAGGCGCCCGCAAAGCCCCATGCGTGCAGTCAATGGCGCCCTGGACCATGGGGAAGCCCACTATTCTTGCAAATCCCATTGCGCGCTCCTGCTGCTTGTCCAGGGTCATGGCGTAGGAAATGTACTGACGTCTCCTTTTGAAGAGGGCATTCGTGACTTGGCAGATGCAGCAATGCACCGCGAACTGGGAGACATTGGCAATGTCCCCAGTAGCGGATTGGAAGGAGCCGGTGGCATAGAAGTTGAGAGCCACTGTCACCTTCACTGCCACCAACAGAGACGTCCTGCTCCTCAGCTGAGGCTGCAGAACTCTCTGAAGCAGGTGGCAGATCTCAGTGACCACCTCCTTTCTGAATCGAAGCCTCCGAATGCACTGCTCCTCAGACATGTTGAAGTAGGAGAACTGCTGGCGGTATACCCTGGGAAGGTAAGGCCTCCTGTGCCGATGCCTGTTGGTCCTCCTCCGTCTGGCCATGATTGCACTCTCTCTCGGCGTCTCTGAGCCCTCTCAATGCAATGGAGAAACCCAACGTTTCCACCCATTGCAGCCCCCATTATATGTGGCCACTCAAGGCTATGGCACTGAGAAATCAATCCAACTGCAAAGCTCTGGGCTGAAGCCAGAAGTACCTGTGCGAGCGCCGAGTCAAAGCAGAAAGCTCTCTCCCTTTGTCTCTCTGCAAATCTCTCTCTCTCTCACACAGGAGTGGTCCAAAATGGCTACCACTAAGAAGGCAGGAAGAGCCCCCTTTAAATAGCAACCCCCCAGCCCCACAGCGACTGGGAACCGTTCCACGCAACCAGTCACTGGGAGCACCAGGCGGAAAGGGGGGCGCCACTGAAGTTCCGGTTCGGGGCGCACCAAGGGTGTTGCACCATGAAATGACGTCAGGATCTGCGCGCGCAGCTGAGCGGGCGTTGCGGTTTTGCGCCGCCGCTAAATGTCCACTCAAGTTCACGAGAGGCGCAGATCACGCCGCGCCCAGGCGCTAGCCGCTTCACGCCCCACTTATCGCCCTCTTAAGGCGCTAGCGGCTGGCGCTACCAACTGAATTTCTAGGCCAAAATGTTAGCTTGCAGATACAGCAAGTAATTAGGAAGGCAAATAGAATGTTGGCCTTTACTGCAAGGGGGATGGAGTATAAAAGTAGGGAAGCCTTACTACAACTGTACAGGGCGCTGGTGATACCACACCTGGAGTACTGCGTGCAGTTTTGGTCTCCTTATTTAAGGAGGGATATACTTGCATTGGAAGCAGTTCGGAGAAGGTTCACGAGGTTAATGCCTGAGTTGAAGGGGTTGTCTTATGAAGAAAGGTTGCGCAGGTTGAGCCTATATTCATTGCAGTTTAGAAGAATGAGAGGTGATCTTAATGAAACATATAAGATTCTGAGGGGGCTTGAGAGGGTAGATGCAGGGAGGATGTTTCCCCTCGTGGGGTATAGTTTCAAGAGGTCGCACATTTAAAACGTAGATGAGGAGGAATTTCTTCTCTGAGGGTCATGAATCTTTGGAATTCTCTACCTCAGAGAGCTGTGGAGGCGGAGTCATTGAATATATTCAAGGCGGAGATAGACAGATATTTGAAAAACAGGGGTGTCAAGAGTTATGGGGAACGGGCAGGAAAGTGGAGTTGAGGCCAAGATCAAATCAGCCATGATCTTATTGAATGGCGGAGCAGGCTCGAGAGGCCTACTCCTGCTCCTATTTCTTATGTTCTTATTAACATACTCACATGCTGCAACATTTTGGGCTTGAATTTCATCGGGCCGTTGGGGCGGGATTGGAGGCGTGTGGGGGGATAAAATTGCAAAAACTGGCGGGCAGGCCCAACCCCGCCTCCATGCAATTTTCATTAAATCGTGTCTACTGGTCCCGTCTCCATACCGCCTCCAAGAGGCGGGATAGGCCGTTAAGGCCCTTAACAAGCACTAAATTGCCTCTATAATGCCATTTTGATAGGCCTTTGTGATTTTAACCCTTTTCCCACGTGAAGCACGCCTGTTCTGAAACACGACGGTGAAACCTGGTGGTAGCACAATTGGATTGCTGACTATCAGCTGCAGCTCAAACATTAAATAGGAGATTTGATCAGCCATCATTTGCAGGTGGCAGAACTTTGTAGTCTCAGGTCTGGGGGAACTTTTAGAAGGCATAACCACAGCTGTGGAAGTTTGGAGCCTGACACCCATCTCCAGTGTGACCTCCTGGGAAACCCCTCTCGCGACCTTGACTGAGCGCTTCCTCAACTGAGGCATCTACCAGAAGCATGGGAGCCATTTATTTCCTTCCCTTCTGGACATCAGATGAGGATGAAGACCAGCCACGGCACCAGCAGAACCATGAACAACAGCAGCACCAACATCAGCAGCAACAACAGGAGCGCCAAGCTGCTGCTCACCCACCTGAAGCTGCACAGGCCAGAAGGGGCCAGCGCTTGGAAGCTCGTTAGCGCAGGAGATACCCCCCAAACAGGGTCAACAGACACAGGGTCAGCTACCTCAACATGTCTAAGCAGCAGTGCCAAAGGCGGCTCCGACCTTCGCGAGAGGTAGTGGGTGACATCTGCGCAATGCTGCAACAAGACCTGGAGCCCAGAGGACCAGGTGGACACCCCTTACCAGTGGCTGCCAAAGCCACCACCGCGCACAATGTTTTGCCTCAGACTCATTCCAGGGATCAGCAGCAGACATTAGCGGCATCTCCCAGGTGGCCGCACACACTTGCATCACGCGGGTAACCGATGCCCTCTTTGCCATCGCGCACAATCGCATCCATTTCACCAAGGATCAAGCAAGTGTCACGGCGCGTGCGGTTGGATTAGCTAATCTGGCAGGCTTTCCAAGGGTGCAGGGCATCGTTGACTGCACACATGTGGCCCTTAAGGAACCCCATCGCAATCCAGGTATTTTTGTCAACAGCAAGGGCTTCCGCTCCCTTAACGTTCAGCTGGTGCGTGACCACAAGAAGGAAATTTTGCATGTTTGTGCCATGTACCCTGGCAGTTGCCATGACTCCTTCAGTCCGCCAGACCAACTTAACGGATGGCTACTTGGAAACAAGGGCTATCCCCTGAAGACGTGGCTAATGACACCATTGAGGAGACCATCCAACAAAGCTGAGGAGAGCTACAACTCCAGCCACATGTCCACCAGAGCCATAATCGAGCAAACCATCAGTTTGCTGAAGATGCGCTTCAGATGCCTGGATAGATCAGGTGGAGCCCTGCAGTACTCAGCAGCCAGGGTCTCCAGAATCATTGTGGTTTGCTGTGCACTTCACAACATGGCTTGCAGATTCCTGAGGACCAAGTGGCTCGTCACATATCCTCCTCAGATGAGGAGGAGGAGGAGAGCGAAAACGAACATCTTGCAGAGGCCCATCAACCAACGGCAGCAATACGCGAGAACACTGCTGCCCGGGATGCAAGGAACGCACACATCTTGGCCAGATTTGCTTAGCCTAGCCAATCAAGCACTTTTACCTCGCAGCTTCTTACCTGAGCATCGAAAATGGGCAAGAACCAGCGGATTCCTAGCAATTTGAGCGCCATACTGACAATTGCAAGTAATCCTAAGCCCTCAATGTGGAAGTCCCATTCGCAAAATGACACAAGCCACAACTACAGCAGTAGTCATCAGATTTTTTATTTACAGTAATCATCTGATGGCTTTTTAACATAAAACATAAAATTTCACCCAAGTGACTACCCTTGCGACTATTTGTGCAGTATCTTTCTCTTACACGTGCTCCTACGTGGTGCTTCCCCTGTGGCTTCAGCAGATGTGGAAGCCCCTTGCTCACTTTCTTGCTGCTCCTGTCTCGACACCTTTGGCGGGCGTCCTCTGGGGTTGTGAACCTGTGAGGGCCAACAGTCTGCTGCTCCTGCGGCTGTGCAGGGGTTGAGACGCCGATCTCAGTTGGGTGTGGACTCTGGTGGGGCTCTGGCCGAGGGCTCTGCAGTGGCATGGAAGTGTGAGTGCTTAGAGAGGAGCCCCCACTTCCTTGATGGCTGCCACCAACTTCCCTCTCATGGGTCAGGGCCCCCTCAGTGCTTGCAAGTGGCTTGAGAGCACCTTGCTGCACATCAGGGGGGCCATGGGGACCCGCATCTGCACTGGCAGTCCTACTCAGAGGACTTCCATGAAGGTCTGGTTTCTCTGTTCAACAGATGACCATCGCTCCACCAGAGATGTCATTCTTTTCAGAACACTCACCATGTTTTCTGCACTCTGGCGACTTATCACCTCCATGGAGGTTGCCATCCTTTCCATGGTGATGCGTTCATGCGCCAATGACTCCATAAAGGCTCTGCTCATGTTCGCAATGGACTCCTCCATTTGCTCCACACTCGCAGCGACCCTGGAGACAAAACCTGCCAGAGACTCCTGCATCTGTTCCTGGAGTTCCAGCACCGCTGATCTTATGGATAGACCCAGAGGCAGAGGGTCGACATGCAGCTTAGCCGAGCTGGCAGTGTCCTGCGCCCTCTGACTAGGACTCTCCACTGCTGTCCCTGTCTCCACAATCTGCTGATGCTCACTTGTGAGCTGTGATACACCAGGTGACAACACTACTCTATCTCGCGATGTTCCCTCCGAGGCGTGAGTGTCTGCGCTGGTGCTGGGTGCGGTGAATTCTGCTGATGTTGCGCCCTCAGACGTTGCAGCTTCCTCTGAGGAGTCTTGAGGCTCATGCTCTTCCTCCTGGATAGTGGGGACGGGTGCTTGCAATGGTCCTGTGGGGGAGCAAAGGAAAGAGTCAGAGATGTGAGGCCAAGGTTACATGCACATTGCATATTGCAGCTGATCATAAGTCCATTTGTTAGAACTTCAAAATCATTATCAGCGACTCATGCAATGTCATTGAGAGAGATGGAAAACTATTCTGTCACCAGCTTGCTGTGATGCACCCATCTGTCCATCCCCCACTTGGGAATCTTCCTCCACTCCCACGATCTCCAGGACCGCCTTCCTCCCAGGGGGTGAGCTGGGCTACTGAGGATGGCCCTCCTCCTGTCCTCGCTCTTTTCCTCTTATTGTGAGCTCTCTATTCCTGCAATGAGGGAGACAAGTGGAGTTTGAGTGAGAATGAAGGAGTGAGTGTAGAGAATCCATAGCATAGATGCTTAGAAGGAGACAAAGATGGAGTGAGGTGGCAAGACCAAGGGCCCTCCCTGTGTGTTATAAGTTGTAATTGCATCACAGTGATAGGGAGTGTGAGGACTGCATAGTCGAATAGTTAGGTGAATGTGACCATAGAGAGAGAGGGAATGGGTAAGGGTGCATGGATGTCAGTGTCAAGTGGGATGTGGAGGAAGAGATTGCTAAAGCTGAGTGCTGATGAGGAGAGGCAATGGGGCTCAGATTGAGGGTGATGGAAAATTCATACTCACTTTTCAAGTGCGCAGAAGGTCATGAAACCTCTTCCTGCACTGAAGCCAGGTTCTGCAGGTTATTGACAAAGAGTTGACCTCCTCTGCCACCTGGATCCACACAGACTTGGTTCGCTGGGGAGGCTTCTTCCTCCCTGAAGAAGGGAAGAGCACCTCTTTATTTGCTCTTGCTCCCTCTACTAAAGCCTGCAGGGCAATGTCATCAAAGTGGGGTGCAGACCTAGGTCTCTGGCTGGCCATTCTTCCTGCAGGTGCCTCTAACATGCAAGGGCAAAAGCTTGGCCGTCTGCAGAAGAAGCATGGCTTGTTGCAGACCTTAAATGCAGCAGCAATGATGACATCATCGGAGGCAACTTTCAGACTGGAAAAACTCATTGGCCATGGGTTCCCACACGTTGGAACTCAATTGGCCAATTAAGTTAAAATGGCATCATTTTCCCACATCGATTTAGAATCAGGTGGCTAACACGAAATCCGGATTATACGACCCCAGCCCGCCCCAGTATCAAAATCCAGCCCTTTGTGTTGTTATGTAATTTTCTTATTTCAATCAGGATATGACAAGTTGAAGCAGCTTTGCATCAAACTGTCAATGTAAGGTTTCAAAGATCATCTGCATAATGGTAATTGCACAGAGAATGCTTCCAGAAATTGTGAGAAAGCTATTCTATGCTGTATCTTCTCCAAACAAACCGTAATTGTGTGACTTAAGAATTTTGCAAGTTTCACAAGACTCCATCCACTCACCTAATAAAAAGAGGTTAGGCTGGAAATTCCAGGGGTAGCCTCCAGGGAGTGGATCTGGGGCCCAGTGAAACATGTGCCGGTTCCCTGGATACATCCTGACTGGTCCAAAGTCTCAGAGTCAGGGTTATTTGCCTATTTCACAGCACATTTACAGCAAGGTTGGAGCACCCGGGGATATCACTGCAGCACCGAATTCCAAAAGAAGTGGGGTATCAAACTAATGTTTTTAAAAAAATTAATTTTGAATTCTCGCCACGGTTGATTGTTGAGGGGAAACTGGCCTTCAAACAAAAACACACCCCACTTCTGCCAGGATCAGATGCGAGCCTGCTACCATGCCTGCTTCATGTGGACATATATAGCAGAGGGAGCAAGAGAGGCGGAACTTGTGGGATTTCCGTAGGTGATGTTATCTTATCAGTCCCGCCTTTTCGGTGGCACCTGCACAGAAGGGAATGGACACAAGAGGTGCCATTTCAAATGGGTCAAAATAAAAAGGGCAAATATCCATATTCCTCATCCACACCCTCCCCCACCCCGGCAGTTTTAGCGTTGCTAAGTCCTACAAATTTAGGGTCTTTTTCTTCTCTTTTCATTTGTTTCTTCTTCCCCATCAATTTTCTCTTGTTCTACAGGCAGAAACTCCTTGCTGGGGTACATTTCCATAGGCACTGCTCACCTTCTAGTACCTCTCCCAAGTGGTAATTCTTCAAACATTAGCTTAGACAGTGAATGTCAGCAGGACATTCAACCCAACAGGGCATCACAGCTAATGACAATCCTATCCTGACCTAATGTCCACAAACAGGGGTCAGGAGCAAGATCCCTGCATGATTTTTTCCTTTCTAACCCGGGGAGGTGGGGGTGAGGGGGGGGTGGGGAAAGAGAGAGAGGAAAAGGAAAAGAAAGAACATAAGAAAATAAGAAATAGGAGCAGGAGTAGGCCATACGGCCCCTCGGGCCTGCTCCGCCATTCAATAGGATCATGGCTGATCTGAATCTAGACTCACGTCCACTTCCCTGCCCTCTCCCCGTAACCCCTAATTCCCTTATCTGCAAGGAAAATGTGTATCTCCATTTTAAATTTATTTAATGTTGCAGCTTCCACAGCTCTCTGGGGTAGCAAATTCCATAGATTTACTACCCTCTGAGTGAAGAAGTTTCTCCTCATCTCAGTTTTGAAAGGGCAGCCCCTTATTCTAAGATTATGCCCCCTAGTTCTAATCTCACCCATCAGTGGAAACATCCTCACCACATCCACCCGATCAAGCCCCCTCACAATCTTATATGTTTCGATAAGATCGCCTCTCATTCTTCTGAACTCCAATGAGTAGAGTCCCAACCTACTCAACCTTTCCTCATACGTCAACCCCCTCATCTCTGGAATCAACCGAGTGAACCTTCTCTGAACCGCCTCGAGAGCAAGTATATCTTTTCTTAAATATGGAAACCAAAACTGCATGCAGTATTCCAGGTGTGGCCTCACCAATACCCTGTATAACTGCAGCAAGACTTCCCTGCTTTTATACTCCATCCCTCTTGCAAAAAAAGCCAAGATTCCATTGGCCTTCCTGATCACCTGCTGCACCTGCATACTAACTTTTTGTGTTTCATGCACCAGGACCCCCAGATCCCTTTGTACTGTAGCACTTTGCAGTTTCTCTCCATTTAGATAATAACTTGCTCTTTGATTTTTTCTGCCAAAGTGCATAACCTCACACTTTCCAACATTATATTGCATCTGCCAAATCTCTGCCCACTCACTTAGCCTGTCTATGTCCTTTTGCAGGTTTTTTATGTCCTCCTCACTCACTGCTTTCCCTCCCATCTTTGTATCGTCGGCAAACTTGGATATGTTGCACTCGGTCCCTTCCTCCAAATCGTTAATATAGAATGTAAAGAGTTGGGGTCCCAGCACTGACCCCTGCGGAACACCACTAGTTACTGATTGCCAGCCCGAGAACGAACCATTTATCCCAACTCTTTGTTTTCTGTTAGATAGCCAATCTTCCACCCATGCCAGTATATTACCCCCAATCCTGTGATTTTTTTATCTTGATCAGTAATCTTTTGTGTGGAACCTTGTCAAATGCCTTTTGGAAGTCCAAATACACTACATCCACTGGTTCCCCTTTATCCACCCTGTATGTTACATCCTCAAAGAATTCGAGCAAATTTGTCAAACATGACTTCCCCTTCGTAAAACCATGCTGACTCTGTCCTATTAAATTATGTTTATCCAAATGCTCTGTTACTGTTTCCTTAATAATGGACTCCAACATTTTGCCAACCACAGATGTTAGGCTAATTGGTCTATAGTTTCCAGCTTTTTGTCTACTTCCCTTCTTAAATAAGGGTGTTACATTAGCAGTTTTCCAATCTGCCGGGACCTTTCCTGAGTCCAGGGAGTTCTGGAAAATGATCACCAATGCATCCACAATCCCTACCGTCACTTCTCTCAAGACCCTAGGATGTAGGCCATCAGGTCCGGGGGATTTATCCACCTTAAGTCCCATTATTTTACTGAGTACCATCTCTTTAGTGATTTTAATCGTGTTCAGCTCTTCCCCCCTCATTGCCCCCTGTTTGTCCAGTGTTGGGATATTTTTAGTGTCCTCTACTGTAAAGACTGACACAAAATATTTGTTCAGCGTCTTTGCCATCTCCATGTTCCCCACCACTAGTTTCCCAGTCCCATCCTCTAAGGGACCAATGTTCACTTTAGCCACCCTTCTTCTTTTTATATAGCTGTAGAAACACTTGCTATCTGTTTTTATATTTTTTGCTAGTTTACTTTCATAATCTATCTTCCCTTTCTTAATTAATCTTTTAGTTATTGTTTGCTGGCTTTTAAATGCTTCCCAATCTTCTATCCTCCCACTAGATTTGGCTAATTTATATGCCCTTGTTTTCAGTCGAATACTATCCTTTGTTACTTTACTAAGCCACGGATGGCTGTCTTTTCTTTTACTCCCCTTTTTCCTCAGTGGAATATATTTATCTTGAAAGATGTGAAATATCTCCTTGAATGTAGACCACTGCTCTTGTACCGTCTTACACTTAAATCTGTTTTCCCAGTCCACTTTAGTCAATTCTACTCTCATACCTTCATAGTCTCCTTTATTTAAGCTTAGTATGCTGGTTTGAGATCCAACTCTCTCACCCTCAAACTGAATTTGGAATTCAACCATATTATGGTCACTCATTCCAAGGGGATCCTTTACTAGGACATTTTTTATTAATCCTGTCTCATTACACAGGACCAGATCTAAGATTGCCTGCCCCCTGCTTGGTTCAGTAACATACTGCTCAAGTAACCCATCCCTAATACACTCTAGGAACTCTTCCTTAATGCTGCCATGCCCAATTTGATTAGTCCAGTCAATATGAAAGTTAAAATCCCCCATGATTATAGCTGTTCGCTTATTACAAACCTCAACGATTTCCTGATTTATACTCCGACCAACAGAGTTGCAACTGTTAGGAGGCCTGTAGACTACGCCCACTAGTAACTTTTTCCCCTTATTATTCCTTATCTCCACCCAAACTGTTTCACTATCCTGATCCTTTGACCCAATATCATTTCTGACTATTGCAGTGATTCCATCCTTGATTAACATAGCAACCCCACCTCCCTTTCCTTCCTGTCTGTCCTTCCTAATTGTCAAATACCCTTGTATGTTTAGTTCCCATTCATGATTATCTTGCAGCCATGTTTCCGTAATGGCCACCAGATCATACCCATGTGTAGTTATTTGCACCGTCAACTCGTCAATTTTGTTACGAATGCTGCGTGCATTCAGATAAAGAACTTTCAAATATGTTTTCTGACAATTTATTCCTGCTTTTATCCCTTTTACTACTTTACCTTTATCATTATATACATTCTGTCCCTTCCTGACACGCTCTGGTTTTTAATTCCCCCACTGCTACCTTGCTCTATTGCCTTCTTCGCTATCATTTTTATTTTTCGCTCTCTTAAAACCTCCCCCCCACTAATTAGTTTAAAGCCCTCTCTACAGCCTAGTTATTCGATTCGCCAGGATTCTAGTCCCAGCACTGGCCAAGTGAAGTCCATCCCAACGGAACAGCTCTCTCCCGTCCCAGTACTGATGCCAGTGTCCCAGGAAGCAAAGCCCATTTCTCCCACACCAGTCTTTGAGCCACGCGTTTAACTCTCTAATTTTATTTACCCTAGCCAAATTTGCACATGGCTCAGGTAGTAATCCAGAGATTATTACCCTTGTGGTTCTGCTTTTTAATTTTGCCCCTAGCTGCTCAAACTCCCTCAGCAGAACTTCCTTCCTTGTCCTATCTATGTCTTGCATTTATATAGAGTCTTTCACAACCTCAGGATGTCCTAAAGTGCTTTACAGCCAATGAGGTGCTTTTTAAGTGTAGCCATTGTTGTATTATAGGAAACACAGCAGCCAGTTTGCGCACAGCAATGTCTTTGCAAAAGTGTTTTGAGAAATGAGTCTGTATGTTTTGGGAAGTTGAAGCTGTTAGCATCTCTAAAATCTTATAATGGCTCTGAAATTCTGAAGGAATACTGCCAGACTCCCATCATAACTTCAGGGGGAGTCCAGAAAAATCCTCAGAGAAATGGTCCTCACCACAAACTCTGCTCCATTGCAATGACTCCATCTTCTCAATCTGAACCAGAACATGTGCAATCTTGGTGTTCTGTTCAATCATGAGTTAAGTTTTATTTCCACAACCTATCCAACACAAAGACCATCTAATTCCATGTCTGCAAAATTGTCCTTCTCCTTCCCTATCTCAGCCCATATACATGCCATTGTAACCTCCAGGCTCCATTACTCCAATGCTCTCTCACATCCTCCGTCTTCATGAACTCTAACTTGTCCAAAACTTAGATCACTTCCATCCTCACTGATCTATCTTTTGGTCTCTGTCCCCCAGCACATTAAATTTTAAATCATCAACTTAATTTTCAAATCCCTCCATGGCTTTGCCCCACCCTGTCTCTGGCAAACTCCTTCAATCCTATAGTTCCACCTTTACATTTTGGTTCTCTGACTCTGGCCTCGTGTGCAGCCGCTCTCCTCTTCGCTCCACCATTGGTAGAAGATCTTTTAGCCACATCAGCATTCTGGAACTCCTCCCTAAACCCCTCTGCCATTTCACCTTCTCAAAATCCATGGGGGAAAAATTGAGTCGCGTCCCCTTTGGGGCGCTAACATCACCGGGGCGCTACACCCGAAAAAATTAGCAGCCCCACGGCTGAAATTGATCAGTAGCACCCCAAGAGGGAAGCGGAGTGCTACTGGAAGTGCCCCACCTCCCTCTTGGGGTGCTGCGAGGGAATATCGCAGCGCTACGTGCCGTGGTATTGCAGGCCTTCCTCCCCTTCTTAAAGGGGAGGGGCCTTGCGCAGTGCGACCCAGGGCCCAGCTGGGCCACCAGGATCAGAGTGCTGGCAAAAGAGCCCAGCACTCAAGAGAAGTGCCGGGCTCATGGAGCGCAGCTGGCACTCCGGGGGGGGGGGAGGGGATGGTGCTCAGGAGGCCAGGGACGGCAACACAAATGGCCGCCCGTCACCTCGCCTTTAATTAGCGCCGCCCCGGCTGTAGGTAGGCCCCCCTGACCCCGTCGGACATAGTGTCCAGCGGTAAGTCAGGCGGCACTACCAAAGATCATGGCCGGGGCGCAAGCAGGGCGCTGCGCACGGCAATTACGTCATTACCGGCGGTGCAGCACCACGGGGCGCTAACGGTTACCGCCACTGCTAACCTCCCGCTGAATTTCGCAGGAGGCGTTGGTGACGCCGCACCCGGGCGCAAGTTGCTTTGCGCCCTGTTAGCGCTAACGAGAGGCACAAAGCAACCGAATTCCCCCCCCCCCCATGTCTTCGACCAAGCTTTCAGTTACCCCATCTCATTTCTCCTTCTTTGGCTCAGCATCTGTTTTTACAACTATTTCTATTTTGTGAAGCTGCTTGGTTTATTTTTGTACTTTAAGGCCGTTATAGAAATGCAAGTTGTTATTATTCTTGTTGTGTGCTCCTTTAAGTGTCTCATTGATGGAATGAGAAAGTGAATTGGATGGTACAGGGTGTCAGTGTTTGCCTCTAAGTAGATGGCCCTGTAATTACAGAAGCGATGGCTGCCTGACCTATGCTATCTAGCACATTTGAGCAGGGCAGCTAGGTGAAGTAGATGTGATTTCATACTGACACTCAACAGCATCATCCGTGTTAGCTCCTGCCATTACATTGTTGCAGTGTAAATGCAGAGGAGAAAGACTTCTATATACAGATGTTGCCTGGCCTGCTGAGTTTTTCCAGCGTTTTCTGTTGTTATTTAAGACTTCTATAGGTTGGAGTCCAAGGTATCGAGAGCCTCAATCACAGCACTCGTTAAGGAAGCCATGGCTGAGGCTAGGACATTGGCTTAGGTGGGGGGATCCACTGCAAAGAGCTCTGGAGTGGCCGCACTCTCCATGGTGGTCTGCAGCTCAGTCAAGTGGGCATGCAGCACTGCACAAATGTGGGTCAAGCACTCCCCCATAGATGCCCACAAACTATACAGGATGTATCAGCCCTGTAATCTTTTTTAAAATTAGTTCATCTTTGTGCAACTTGGTGTCGGCTCCAGAAGCAGCATGTGCTCTGATTCATCCAATGGAAGTGGCACTGTGAATGAACTTGTGTCAGACTGACCCCATACAGATGAGCAGCAATGCGGGCCTTCTGCTAAAGAGTGTGTTGCATCAGCACCCCATAATGTGGGGAGTTGGCAGCTGATGTGTATCAGAACCATGGATGTTGAGCATTGCATTCTCGGCCTCATGGTCTTACTAGTCATGCATCATACTGTGCCACTATAATAAAGCTGGGATTTAATCTGTAGCAGATGCAGTCTCATTCCATATGAACATTACAGGCTCTTGACAGACTTAGATGTGTTTAGCAGACAAAGTGCAGGACTCTTGTGTTAATTAAGTGACTGGACCTTGTTGGCAAGCAATAATTGAGAGGAGTTTTGGGCATCAAAGGAATGCTTTACATAAAACAGGCTACACCTTGTAGTCCCTTATAATGGAGAAAATGTGGCTATGTACTTATACATCTTCTGCTCTGGTTCGAAATTCAGAATTATGCAGATAAGGGCCATCAAGACTTGTAAATATACTGCTTGTGGCATTCAGGAAAAAACCCCAATTGGTTTAAACACCATGCCATTCCACAAACTATATATTTTTAATAAGTATTATGGAAAGTAATAACTCCAGAGAATTCCGCTCTTGTGGGGATCCCTTTGACAAATTGTGGAGGCTTTTAATAATATTGTAGTTTAAAATCAAATTTTTAGTATTAGTTCATTAAGCACAGAATGAAGCTCCAGCAGAAAGGTAGGACACTTCCCAATAAGGAAAAGGAGCTAAAGCATTCAGTTTGTTGTTTGCAAAGCCTTAAATTGGAATGTATTTAAGGAGAGACCTGCATACATGAGGGAGAAAGGAATAGAGGGATATGGGGGAGGATGGGAAGAGGTGATTAGAGCACCAAGAGGTTTGTGTGCAACACAAGCACCGGCATAGACCAGTTGGATCGAATGGCCTGTTTCTGTGCTGTAGATTCTATGAAATGCATACTTCAGATAATATGAATACCATGGGAGCCTACTGTCCAATGTTAATCACTGTATCTCAATGCAAATCAAAACCAACTTGACTTTCACAGACATCAAACAGTTGCCATTTATTGACAATCTTTTCGATTTATGTAAGCCTTGTTCATGAAAATAAAAATGCCATCCAAAAGTAAAATCTAATTTCATGCCATAAAGGTCACTTTATTTAGCGTTATCAACCACTGTAACTGAATCAGAAGTTCTGGGGTTACAACACTGTACGTATGTTTCTAAACACATTACAAGGCAAAGTAAAAAAACAGAAGATGGACAGCAGAAGGGAAAGGGAAGCAGAATGGAAAAAAAAGTTAGAGAGGGGCAAGACATGATCAAACAAAAGAGCTTTAGGAAGCTATTGTAAGCAGGGGGAGAGGCAGCAAAGGGGAAGGATCTAGGTAAGGAGTTCCAAAGGGCATAATAAATTGAATGGCCACAACATTCTGGATCTGTTGTTAATTGTGGAAATGGGGAGACTGGCTAGGAAAATGCTAGAGACGTTGAATGTCAGGTGACAAAGGCCTGGGCTAGAGTTTCAGCAGAAGTGCCACATTTCTTTAGTTTTTACAAGCATGCGAAAAAGGATAGAGTTAGGGTTAAAGACCAACTGGTCCACGGGCCCTGTCCTATCCTGACATGAAGTAATGTCTGCATGCTGTCACTCCATCCAACTCCCCTGCCCCCCTCCACCTACACAGCCACACAATCACCTGGGAGAAGCAAAGACATCTTAGGCCAATTAAGGAATTTTGTGAAATTTCTCTCTGACCCCCAAAAGTGGTCAAACAGGTTCCGGTGACTAGGCACCAGATCCTCTACCTTCTGTATGCAATTATATTGGCCACTGACATGAACTCATCCAGCTCCCTTTTCAACATGTGCAGCGAATCCATATTCACTGCACGAGCCAGCAACTTGTTTCAGATTTTGGCCGACTGCGAAAAGAAATAGCTCCGAGCGTGTAACCTCATACTATGCTTACATAACTTAGACTTATATTGCCTGGTCCTCTTTAACCTATCTAGTTCCAGAAGACACTGATAATAAATGACTTCATTATTTAATTCTTTATCTAATTTTATTATTTAATCTTGTAATTTTAACTGTTTGCAGTTTTACTGTTATGAAAACATGAATTTGATATAAAAATACAAAAGAAAAGCAGGCAATCAGCAGGGTCAAACGCAACTGGAAATAAACCCCGTGAAGGAGGTTGCAATAAAATCTGATGAATTAATAAAGGAAGCGTACTTAAAAATTAGGGAAACAATTCATTGGGCTCACTTTTAAATTTTTTTGAAGAAGTTATCTGAAAAGATAAATAATCTATAATGATTTATAAAACAACACTGATACAACTATACAATGTATACTTCAATAACCGTTAAGTGAGCCAAAGTTCAACTTTTACCCATTCCTGTGAATCTGGGGAAACTAAGTTGACTCTCTAATAGCAGCTTGTAATGGGACACAGAATTTATCACACAAATGAACGAACACTGTGAAAATCAAAGCACAATTTAAAAAAAAGAATCGCATAAAGATGGTTTGAACATTGTGTTGTAACCAACCCTTGGTTCACGCTCACTGCAAGTGGTTGCAACTGTTTTCTTCATCACTCACCTCCTAAAACTGTCAATCTTCAGTCATTCTAGTTGTTAAATTCACAAGAAAGGAAATATCCCTCTAATTTTGAACTGCAAATAATTCATAATCTTATCCATATACCATTTAACATATGGCAGCTCATTTTCATCAGAACGTGTTACTTATATAAGTTTAGTGTTTTTCTCAATACTTTTTGCTAAGTGTAGGATTGCCAGAGCAATATAGTCAGTATCTTTTTTTAAAGTTCCCCAGTTTTATCTCTTCCTTTCTTGAAAGCAGTGACCCATGCTGGACAACAGTTCAATGGACACCAGCGCACCCCAGTAGCTCACCCAGAAGGACATTTCTCAGGTGTGAGTCTAGAAGTGAGTGTCAGCAGGGTATTTGATTGTAGGACACCATGGCCAAGTCTGATTCTATCTTAACCCAATGTCCAAACAAAGGCACTTCCCAGCAGCAATGAGTAATTGCGATCAGAAGCAACACTCCTGCCTGAATTTCTCCTTGCTTGTCCAAGGGCACTTTCGCTCTCCGCTTGTAATAATATGTTAAAATTGTATAGGGCCATATAGTGGTCAGATTAATATATAAATTATTATGGGCATGAATTCCAACAGCATCACTGGAAGTGTGGCAGGGCACTGACCCTCAAGTAGAATGGTAGGGTCAGATGATTAACATAATCCGAGGTGTGCAGGCTGTGTAAATACAGGTGAAAATGGAAAGGGATGGGAGTCAGGCTTGTAATGTGCCCTGAATTGTTGCCAGGCTAGGTGGGAGGAGAGGGTGAAACTGGAAAACTGAAGTGGTGGAAACCTTGTGCAGCAGCAGGATATGAACCATCTGCTGCTTAACGGGATAATGGATGCACTGGAGGAAGCAGGCAACCTGGGCGGAAGGAATGACAGCAAGGGCCAATAGGACAGCAGCCAATTTCATGGAGTCTGACCTGGAAGCCTTCATAACAGAGTTAGGGAGCTGTTGGGGGTCAAGGAGCAAAGAACTGCCAAACACATGAAACACAAGGTGGAAGGAGGTGGCTGCGCTACTTCCTTGATTCTCAGGACTCCTTTGCAGTGAAAGAAGAGGTTTAATAGCCTCACCTGAGGTATGCTAGCTGCTCATATTGCCCCTTCCTTGCAGTCTCTTCATATGTATGGCAGTCTTCCGTTCCGTTGGGACGGACTTCATTTGGCCAGTGCTGGGACTAGAATCCTGGCGAATTGAATAACTAGGGCTGTAGAGAGGGCTTTAAACAAATTAGTGGGGGGGGGGAGGTTTCAAGAGAGCGAAAAATAAAAATGTCAGCGGAGAAGGCAATAGAGCAAGGTAGCAGTGGGGGAATTAAAAACCAGAGCGTGTCAGGAAGGGACAGAATGTATAAAGATAAAGGTAAAGTAGTAAAGGGGGTAAAAGCAGGAATAAATTGTCAGAAAACATATTTGAAAGTTCTTTATCTGAATGCACGCAGCATTCGTAACAAAATAGACGAGTTGACGGTACAAATAACTACGCATGGGTATGATCTGGTGGCCATTACAGAAACATGGCTGCAAGGTGACCACGACTGGGAACTAAACATCCAAGGGTATTTGACAATTAGGAAGGACAGACAGGAAGGAAAGGGAGGTGGGGTGGCTATGTTAATAAAGGATGGAATCACTGCAATAGTGAGAAATGATATTGGGTTAAAGCATCAGGATAGTGAAACAGTTTGGATGGAGATAAGGAATAATAAGGGGAAAAAGTCACTAGTGGGCAGAGTCTATAGGCCTCCTAACAGTTGCAACTCTATTGGTTGGAGTATAAATCAGGAAATAGTTGGGGCTTGTAATAAGGGAACAGCTATAATCATGGGAGATTTTAACTTACATATTGACTGGACAGGTCAAATTGGGCAGGACAGCCTTGAGGAAGAGTTCAGAGTGTGCATCAGGGACGGGTTCCTAGAGCAGTATGTTACTGAATCAACCAGGGGGCAGGCAATCTTAGATCTGGTCCTGTGTAATGAGACAGGATTAATAAAAAATGTCCTAGTAAAGGATCCCCTTGGAATGAGTGACCATAACATGGTTGAATTCCAAATTCAGTTGGCGGGTGAGAGAGTTGGATCTCAAACCAGCGTACTAAGCTTAAATAAAGGAGACTATGAAGGCATGAGAGCAGAGTTGACTAAAGTGGACTGGGAAAATAGATTAAGGTGTAAGACGGTACATGAGCAGTGGTGTACATTCAAGGAGATATTTCACAACTTTCAAGAAAAATATATTCCACTGAGGAAAAAGGGGCGTAAAAGAAAAGACAGCCATCCGTGGCTAAGTAAAGTAATAAAGGATAGTATCCAACTGAAAACAAGGGCATATAAAGTAGCCAAATCTTGTGGGAGGATAGAAGATTGGGAAGCATTTAAAAGCCAGCAAAGAATAACTAAAAGATTAATTAAGAAAGGGAAGATAGATTATGAAAGTAAACTAGCAAAAAATATAAAAACAGATTGCAAGAGTTTCTACAGTTATATAAGAAGAAAAAGGGTGGCTAAAGTGAATGTTGGTCCCTTAGAGGACGAGACTGGGAAATTAGTGGTGGGGAACATGGAGATGGCAAAGATGCTGAATAAATATTTTGTATCAGTCTTTACAGTAGAGGACACTAAAAATATCCCAACACTGGACAAACAGGGGGCTATGGGGGGGAGGAGCTAAACACGATTAAAATCACTAAGGAGGTGGTACTCGGTAAGATAATGGGACTAAAGGCGGATAAATCCCCTGAACCTGATAGCTTACATCCCAGGGTCTTGAGAGAAGTAGCGGTAGGGATTGCGGATGCATTGGTGGTAATTTTCCAAAACTCCCTGGATTCAGGAAAGGTCCCAGCAGATTGGAAAACTGCTAATGTAACGCCCTTATTTAAAAAGGGAGGTAGAACAAAGGCTGGAAACTATAGACCAGTTAGCCTAACATCTGTGGTTGGTAAAATGTTGGAGTCCATTATTAAGGAAGCAGTAACAGGACATTTGGATAAGCATAATTTAATCGGACAGAGTCAGCATGGTTTTATGAAGGGGAAGTCATGTTTGACAAATTTGCTCGAATTCTTTGAGGACGTAACAAACAGGGTGGATAAAGGGGAACCAGTGGATGTGGTGTGTTTGGACTTCCAAAAGGCATTTGACAAGGTGCCACACAAAAGATTACTGCACAAGATAAAAAATCACGGGATTGGGGGTAATATACTGGCATGGGTGGAAGATTGGCTATCTAACAGAAAGCAGAGAGTTGGGATAAATGGTTCATTCTCGGGTTGGCAATCGGTAACTAGTGGTGTTCCGCAGGGGTCAGTGCTGGGACCCCAACTCTTTACAATCTATATTAATGATTTGGAGGAAGGGACCAAGTGCAACATATCCAAGTTTGCCGATGATACAAAGATGGGAGGGAAAGCAGTGAGTGAGGAGGACATAAAAAACCTGCAAAAAATAGGGAGGTATTGCTTCAGTTGTACAAGGTAATTGGTGAGACCGCACCTGGAATACTGCGTACAGTTTTGGTGTCCATACTTAAGAAAGGACATACTTGCTCTCGAGTCAGTACAAAGAAGGTTCACTCGGTTAATCCCGGGGATGAGGGGATGGACATATGAGGAGAGGTTGAGTAGATTGGGACTCTACTCATTGGAGTTCAGAAGAATGAGAGGCGATCTTATTGAAACATATAAGATTGTGAAGGGGTTGGATCGGGTGGATGCGGGGAGGATGTTCCCGATGATGGGTGAAACTAAAACTAGGGGGCATAGTCTTAGAATAAGGGGCTGCTCTTTCAAAACTGAGATGAGGAGGAACTACTTCACTCAGAGGGTGGTAGGTCCATGGAATATGCTGCCCCAAAAAGCTGTAGAAGCTACATCATTACATAAATTTAAAACAGAAATAGACAGTTTCCTAGAAGTAAAGGGAATTAAGGGTTACGGGGAGCGGGCAGGAATTTGGACATGAGTCAAGGTTCGGATCGGTCATGGCCCTGTGGGTAGCGGAGCGGGCCCAGGGGCCGTGTAGCCTGATCCTGCTCCTATTTCGTGTGTCTAATTCTGTTAGATTCAGGAGATGGTTCTGTGATAGTGGATTGGCGGTTAGGATCAGGTCAGCCATGATCTTATTGAATGGCGGAGCAGGCTCGAGGGGCCGATTGGCCTACTCCTGCTTCTATTTCTCATGTTCTTATGTTCTAAAAGGACATAGACAGGCTAAGTGAGTGGGCAGAAATTTGGCAGATGGAATATAATGTTGGAAAGTGTGAGGTTATGCACTTTGGCAGAAAAAATCAAAGAGCAAGTTATTATCTAAATGGAGAGAAACTGCAAAGTGCTACAGTACAAAGGGATCTGCGGGTCCTGGTGCATGAAACACAGAAGGTTAGTATGCAGGTACAGCAGCTGATCAGGAAGGCCAATGGAATCTTGGCTTTTATTGCAAGGGGGATGGAGTATAAAAGCAGGGAAGTCTTGCTTCAGTTATACAAGGTGCTGGTGAGGCCACACCTGGAATACTGCGTACAGTTTTGGTTTCCATATTTAAGAAAAGACATACTTGCTCTCGAGGCAGTTCAGAGAAAGTTCACTCGGTTGATTCCGGAGATGATGGGGTTGACTTATGAGGAAAGGTTGAGTAGGTTGGGACTCTACGCATTGGAATTCAGAAGAATGAGAGGCGATTTTATCGAAACATATAAGATTGTGAGGGGGCTTGATCGGGTGGATGCGGTGAGGATGTTTCCACTGATGGGTGAGACTAGAACTAGGGGACATCATCTTAGAATAAGGGGCTGCCCTTTCAAAACTGAGATGAGGAGAAACTTCTTCACTCAGAGGGTAGTAAATCTATGGAATTTGCTACCTCAGAGAGCTGTGGAAGCTGCGACATTAAATAAATTTAAAACGGAGCTAGACGGTTTCCTAGCTGATAAGGGAATTAGGGGTTACGGGGAGCGGGCAGGGAAGTGGGCGTGAGTCTAGGTTCGGATCAGCCATGATCCTATTGAATGGCGGAGCAGGCTCGAGGGGCCGTATGGCCTACTCCTGCTCCTACTTCTTATGTTCTTATGTTCTTATGTTCTTCCATTCATGACCTTCTCTTGCTTGAGGGCTGTACTAAGATGCTTTGACACTTCTCCCGTACTGTTTCACTAGCTACCCACAAATTTACCTTCAATCACGGTGTCCCATGAACTGCAATCTGGCTGGCTGCCGGCCGGGAAACGGAGACAAAAGATTTAAATGAGGTCCTGTCATTAAATTCGGCAGGACCTCCGGGTTAGCTGCATTGCTGAGTTTCCCCGTCGCTACAACACCCCCCTTCCTGCAAATATCAGGGCCATTGCCTCCTTAAGCTGACCTCTTCTGATACAATCTCAAGGGAGCAGCCTCTGGTGTCTTGTGCCTCTGTCACTTCCTCTTCCTATGCTCCTGCTTCTGTTCTGCCTCCAACATAAGGACATATATGGGAATGCTCATAGTGAGCCCCATGTTATGGCCTCCATGAGAGAAGGGTGGAAAGCAAAGCTGATATTTCAGACAAAGTCTGTTTGACAGTCAAAGCCTCTGATCTCAGCCACTTCCTTGTTTGAAAGTCACGCAGGCAAATTACCTTCTTTTCTACATTCTACAGGTGCAATTCTGGTCAAATGTTTGAATTTTTTTGTACAGTTGCTTTGCTTTCATTATTCTGTCATTTCATACACGCATCACTTTGAGGGTGGACGCATCTTCTGCCAGCACCAGTTCCACCAGAATTTAGCATGTATTTAGAATGGGCATAACTCTGGCATATCTGACATAAGGAACAAGTCTGACCCTCTATGATGCTTTTGCCCCCAAAGGATGGTGAATTTTCAAGCACCGTGTGCTTAGTGAAGGAATCTGACAAGCTGAATAAAGTTGGAGACGTGCTAGAGTCCCCCGAGAGCCGCTGTTCAATAAGTTACAAAGCTCATCACCAGAGCGGAGATCAGGTAATTCAGCACAAATGAGCCATGGACATTTCTGGTCTATACGTCCCAATACCAAGTGTTGCCCACTGAGCCTTTGGAGAATTTGTAATATTTGTTAATAGAATTTAAACAATTTTCTTGTTCATGTATTATAGGAGTGTAATTACAATAGGGCTTTACTTGAGCCTTTATTAGCAATACTAAAATTCAAAGGGGAGAGGAAAGATTTCTTCCACGTATTGTGACTGAAAACATTGTGCATCTACAAAGAATATACTTACAATTTGCAACACATTGTGTGGAGAGGAAATGATCCCATATGTACTTTCAGTTTAATCTTATTATGTTCTGAGAATATTGCATTAATTCCTTCACTGACAGTAGGATTTTGATTCTTAATTTCTTTCTGCAGTGATTAGATCTTTGGTGTGATGTTAATCAGGTTCCAGCTTTTTCCTAGCTTGATTTGAAGGATTTGTTGTTCATTTTAAGGCAATAATCCTTCAAATCCTTCCACAATTCTACTAATATTGCTGGTAATTCTTACAGTCACAGGCCCCATAAATCTGTGATCATTTTGGTGCACTCCCAATGTAAGCTTAGCAGGTGTAGACCAGATTGGCTGGAAATTAGGCTGGAACTCTAATAATGACAGGTCTAATATGGCCTTGTGCTAAAGTTGCCTCAGTGGCATGTAAATCTTCCACTGACCCCAGAACGTTTGCCAGGGTCAGTAGTAGAAGCTCTCAGAAGGCACCTAGTATTTATTGTGCTAATTGTATGGGGGTCTAACTTAATTTGCAGAGTAAATATTAATTCATATTTTGACTAATTTGTAAAAAAAAGTTTAATTGTGTAAACAATTTCAAAGAGATGACACATTGATAATTCCTGTTGTCTATATTCAGCCGTAAGCAAAATCTCAGGCTGATAATATCATCAATGCAGCAGTTGTAGCCCATTCAAACCCATAGGTATACAGAAATAACTTACTGATTCAAGAGAACAGATACAAGTCTTACTGGTTTTGCTATATTGAAGCCATTGAAGTAAAGCAAATCATTTAATCTTCCACATAAAGAAATTCTGAAGCAGCTCAAGTTCCTAATAATAAGTACACCAAATTTATCATGTGATAAACATTATCCCTGCTACATACTAGGGAACCTGCAGCTTTTCATAGCTAATACCAAATGTTACCTTGTAAACTTCGTTTTGGGATGAAGTTCTTGGTTTGTTCAAATGCCTTTGCCACAGCTGGTCCCTTCAGAAGGTTACTGACTGCGTCCACCTGTTGGGTTCAAAGCAGTATCACTAGCAAAGCATTCTTTGTACAGCCTGATCAAACTGCTGAACTGAAGTAGGACTGGCCTGTAATATAATGGATTTGAAGTTTTATTCTATACTAGTGCCTAGAAATTTGACTGCGACACGAAAGTTGTCGGTGACACTGCGGCCTCGGGTTAATGGCCGCCGAAAATGGTTGCGCCGGTAGGAGAGAAAAATTTGCACTGGGGAGTAAAGATTATTAGCCCAGCGCTAAACAGATCATGTAATGCCCTCCTGCTGATGTTAGTCCAGCATCAGTCCCGAAGGTGACCTCCAGAAGCGGCGTTGCATCTTCCAACAGCCTCTGAAAACGAGGCTATGATTTCACTAGGCATTGTGGGATATTAAAAGGGCAATGCATTGTCATTTGCTTAAAAGGGCAATGCCTTCTGAACTGATAAGAATAAAAATGAAATTAATAAATGCAGTTTTCAGCCCTTACAGCTCTACTTTAAAAAAAAATTGAAAAAACATTCCCAAGTGGGAGTCTTCAGCTCTTAAAGCTGAATTCCCTTCCGCACCTCAAGAAAATGGGAAAAGTGCTCCAGCACTAACCCAAATGGCTTAGCATGCCAGGGAAAGGGCACCCAGGGTCTCGCCCGCAGCACGCCAGCTTTGTGCAGGGAATCAACACTGCAAGAGAGGCCCTCCAGAAAGAACAATGTGGGACCAGATCACTGAGATCGTCACTGCCAGAAGTGTTGTCCCCACCACCTGGCTCCAGTGCCCAAAGAAGCTACATGACATCAGACCACTGGTCAAAGTCAGTGAATGCATCTTTAAAAGCCGTCTCCTACCAACTGCATCACTAGCCTCACACACTGCTCAATGCACAACCACCCCCCCGCCCCCTGCCAATCACTCACCTACCAACAATCTGTACAAATCACAAAGCACATCCCCCTTTCCTAGCTTTACCTTACCCCCTTTGGGGAGACAGTGCTGGTCATTCTTGGCAGGGGCATGGCTGAGCCCTTGGCCAGTGGCGGGGTTGAAAGGATACAAGATGCTGGTATCCTCATACGTTATCCTCCTTCTCGCATGCAGCTCTTGTTTTCCCGCCTTCCCCTCACCACAACTCTACCCTTGTGCCTTCTTCATTTCACATACCCAAGAAATGCAGCCTGACCCACCAATCGTTGACCAAGAAAGAGGGAAAGGAGAGTGAAGAAGAAGAAACACCGTCGCCACTCGATTTGACACTCCCAGCCACCAGTTCCTCAAGGCCGACCAACAAGGCTATATGCAATGTCCCCCACTGAAAGTCAGCAGCCTTCCACCACCATTTCTGTAGCTACTGGGATAGCACTGCATGACATCAATAGGATAGGCAAAGGCACATAAAAGATAGTCACTAAGGGAATGCATAAGGGTGACGAGTTGATTTCTTGATATCATATTGGATGGATAGATGTATAAAGTTGGATTGGAAAGTTTGGTTTGTGGTGGTTTTTATTTCAGCATTGTGGCCAAGAGGACGCTGTAATGGTCAGTAACAGAGGGAAGGGAAGGTGTGGGACAAATGTTGAAAGGGGTATTGGAGTTGTGGTCACTGGTACCGCAGGCAGATGATTCCATCCCGGATATCCTGGCCAGAAAGGGGTTGCATCCTTCCTTCTGCTTCCCCCTCTTCTGCGTCTTCCTCTTCTGCGTCTTCCTCTTCTGCGTCTTCCTCTTCCCTCTGCGAGCAGATGCTGTTAATCTGAAATAAAAGCATAAAATGCTGGAAATACTCAGCAGGTCTGGCAACATCTCGACCTGAGACATGAACTCTGTTTCTCTCTCCACAGATGTTGCCTGACCTGCTGAGTATTTCCAGCATTTTTTGTCTTCTCAGAGGACTTCCTTTACCATCTGAGACCATGCAAGCATCCAGCAGTGCTCCCTGCACTCCCTGCACATTTAAAAAACTTTTACTATGTATTGCAGCAAGCCACTACTTCAATAAAATTTTAAATATCCAGTCCAGAAGCTTAAATGCAAACTTACCTAAAAGATGTGTGTGTCCCTTTAAGAGGTGCTGACAATGCCTCTGTGAGTTTGCTGAATGCTGGGTTTTCATGGCGAGCTTAGGACCCAGCGCTGAACTCAGTGCTAAGGTCCAAGTTCAGCGAAGTGACGTTAAGGCGGCATGACGTCACCCTCTCCCAAATTTAAATTTCCACAGCCATCGCTTTTACTGGCAGTGCTGCCGGCCCTCAGAAAATGGCAGACGCCACAGGACCTGTCACCAGCTGGCCAAAGAGCAGCGGCCACTGTGTTTTCTCAATATTTTGACGGTAACGGGTGGTGTAAACCACCTGAATTTTTAGCCCTAGGTTTTTTCATATTAAAGAGTCTGAGTCCAAATATCCACAATTCTGCTCTGCTGTGGTGGAATGGGAATTATGATGCACCAATGGGGAGAGAGCCTGACCTCGCTAGAGGTTCCGGGGTCAGGGCATTTCAGTAAATCAGGTGAGCAGCCACACCAGTGTCAGCTCATCTTGGCAATCTGTGCAGAAGTGAAGCCAGCAGGACCAGCAAAAGAAAAAATAGTAAATAGTGGATTTGGCCCTCCTTTATCAGTGGACTGATTTAAATTATGCATGCTTTTATCTTCTAGGGTGTTCCAAGCTGTGATCCTGGCCTAATACACCCCAGTTGGCCTCATTTCCATCTCTTCATTGTACTGGACATGGATCATGGTATCCAGTAAATTTGGGGCAGAGGAGACAGAAGTAGTCGGATACCTAGTGGATGCCAGGCCTTCGTGGGGTGGAAGAAAATTCTGTCTGTGCCTGCCTCTGCCCGTTTGTGTGGCCTGATCTTGGAAAGGAGACCCATCTCTACCAGTTTCTGTCCCATTTTCCTTCCCCGCCATGGACTGCTGATATCTGCCTCAAGTATGCCACTGGCATTGAAGAAATTTGGGTCCCGTGTACCACTGAGCACCATTGTTTAAAATTTTATATAAACAATTATTAGTAATATCTTATTTATTTTAGTTTTTTTCATATCTTTGCTGAACCAGTAATGCAGGTGCTATCACTTGGAAAATAGCTAGGAGGAGTTGCTTAGCCTGAAGGTGCAAAGAAGCTTAATTAACAAGCTTCAATGCAAATTAAACATTCTGGATTAATGTCTCTACTGATCTTTATTCACCTTACATCGTCAAGCAAGGTAACTCCTTGAAGGAAGCTATTTTCAGCATTTACTATTTACATTTTTTTTATATCAGCAGAACAGAAATAAGGATTCCTGTGATAATTTCATTCCAGGCCAGGAAACAGTGTGCTGCATGGAAAAACCTAATTTATGAAAGATATCATATTCAAAAAACTGCAGGAGCAATAATGCATAATGTACAAGAGCCAAAAATTAGGATTTCTGCACACATGTACATTTATTCCTTTGCATGTACACCTGTGAATATAGAGTGAAAAACCACGTCCTGGCTCTAATAGTAGTGTTACCAGTTTTAGATCTGCCTTAGATAATGGGCCATAATTTGCTGTAGCAAGGCATCAAATGGCGCCTGCTGTTAGTTAGACTTATCCATGCCTGTTCAATCATCATGGTATTTTGTGGCGCAATGTGCTGAAAGTGTGAGCTGATATCGTCGCAGCGAGGGAGACCAGGCATCTGGGACCTGAGTGAGCAGGACAAGCAGCTGTGTATATCCTTAACCAATCAGAGGGCGGACCTGAGCGGGAGTGGCAGCAGTGGAGGTAGCGGCATAAAGAGAGAGGTGGAGAAGGCCCAGGACAGAGCGTGAACCTGAGCAGGAGCGGCAGCAGCAGCAGCAGCATAAAGGGAGCTGGCTGGCGGTTCAAAAAAAAACACAACGAGTGACATCACAGGATAGCTGGTAACTGATTGGTTGGTAAAGGTCACACTGTTTTTTTCTCTTCAAGTTAGGGGCCGGGGTTAAATAACTGATTAGGGATAAAGCAGGAGCTTGGAGATTAGTAACTGTTAATACTACTTAAATTAGTAACTGTAATACTATATTATATTAATAACTTGAATTAGATACATCTTAGTCTTAAATTTCTGTAAAGTTAGCTATTAGTCGAATAAATAAAGGCATGACAGGGCAGCTCGGTTCAGCAGAATGCACATCCTGTGCAATGTGGGAAATCCAGGGCGCTTCCCATGTCCTGGACAACCACGTGTGCAGGAGGTGTCATCAGCTGGAGGAGCTCGAACTCCGGGTTTTGGAGCTTGAGCAGCAGCTGGCATCACTGCAGTGCATCCGCAAGGCTGAGAGCTACGTGGATAGCACGTTTCAGGAGGAGGTCACCCCGCAGCTAAGGAGTGTGCAGGCAGAGAGGGAAAGGGTGACCGTCAGACAGACGAGGAGGACCAGGCAGGTAGTGCAAGAGTTCCCTGAGTGTATCTTGCTTTCCAACCAGTATTCTGTTCTAAGTACTGGTGAGGGCAATGGTTCCTCTGAGGAGCCAACTCCACGGCACCACGGGTGCCTCAGCTGTACAGAGGGTGAGGAAGAACATAGGAAAAGCAATAGTAGTAGTGGATTCGAAAGTTAGGGGAGCAGACAGGTGTTTCTGCGGCCGCAAACGTGACTCCAAGATGGTATATTGCCTCCTGGGTGCCAGGGTTAAGGATGTCACTGAGCGGCTGCAGAACATTCTGAGGTGGGAGGGTGAACAGCCAGAGGTCGTGGTCCATATTGGTACTAACGACATAGGTAGAAAGAGGGATGAGGTCCTGCACGCAGAGTTTAGGGAGCTGGGAAAGAGATTAAAAAGCAGGACCTCAAAGGTAGTAATCTCTGGTGAGTAAGTAAAGAAATAGGAGGATAGAGCAGATGAATGCGTGGCTGGAGAGATGGTGCAGGAGGGAGGGCTTCAGATTCCTGGGTCATTGGGGCTGGTTATGGGGGAGGTGGGACCTGTACAAGCCGGATGGGTTGCATCTCAACAGAGCTGGTACCAATATCCTCACGGGGAGGTTTGCTAGTGCTGTTGGGGAGGGTTCAAACTAAGTTGGCAGGGGGATGGGCACCAGGATGTAGCATTAGAAAGGAGAAACAAAGGGCACAAAGGACTGGGAGAGATGGATAGCACTAAAGTAAGAAATAGTAAGGTATTAGGTGGGGTCAGACTAAGAGAGAACACAGGATGGTCTAAGATAGGTTTACAGTGTATGTATGTGAACACACGAAGCATGGTAAACAAAGTTGGTGAGCTGCAGGAGCAAATAGCCACATGGGAATATAATGTCGCGGCAATAAAAGAGACCGGCTGAAAAAAGGGCAGGATTGGGTATTAAATATTCCTGGATATAAGGTGTTCAGGAAAGATAGGAGGTGGTGTGGCAATATTGGATTAAGGAGAATATTACAGTGCTGGAGAAAGAGGAGGTCCTGAAGGGGTCAAGGACAGAATCTATATGGCTAGAGTTAAGAAATAATAGAGGTGTCATTACACTACGAGGTGTATTCTATAGACCACCAAATAGTGGGAAAGATATAGAGGAGCAAATTTGCAGAGAAATTACAGAAAGATGCAAGAACTATAGGGTAGTGATAATGGGGGACTTCAACTGTCCTAATATAGGCTGGGATAGTCATAATGTAAAGGGCAGAGAGAGGGAAGAATTTCTGAATTGTGTTCAGGAGAACTTTCTTGATCAGTATGTTTCCAGCCCAACGAGGAAGGAGGCATTGCTGGATCTGGTTCTGGGGAATGAAGTAGGTCAATTGGAGCAAGTGTCAGTAGGTGAACATTTAGGGAACAGTGATCATAGTATCATAAGGTTAGATTAGCTATGGAAAAGGACAGGAGGCAATCTAGTGTAAAAATACTTAATTGGAGGAAGGCCAATTTCAGTGGGATAAGAATGGATCTGGCCCGGGTAAATTGGAATCAAAGATTGGCAGGCAAAACTGCAATGGAACAATGGGCTGCGTTTAAAGAGGGAATAGTTCAGGTACAGTCAAAGTACATTCCCACTAGGGGGAAAGGTAGGGTAAGTCAGAGCTCCCTGGGTGATGAAAGAGATAGAGAGTAAGATGAAGCAGAAAAAGAGTGCATATGACAGATGTCAGGTCGAGAATGCACCTGAGAATCAGGCTAAATATAGAAAGTTCAGAGGAGCAGTGAAAAAGAAAATAAGAGGGGCAAAGAGACAGTATGAGAATAGAATGGCAGCTAACATAAAAGGTAACCCAAAAGACTTCTATAGGCATATAAATAGTAAAGGGGCAGTAAGAGGAGGGGTGGGACCGATTAGGGACCAAAAAGGAGACCTACGCATGGAGGCAGAGGGTGTGCCTGAGGTGCTAAATGAGTACTTTGCATCTGTCTTCACCAAGGAAGAAGATGCTGCTGTAGACATAGTGAAAGAGGAGGTAGAGGAGATACTGGATGGGATAAAAATTGATAAAGAGGAGGTACTAGAAAGGCTGGCTATACTTAAAGTAAATAAGTCACCAGGACCGAATGGGATACATCCTAGGACACTGAGGGAAGTGAAGGAAGAAATCGTGGAGGTACTGGCCATAATCTTCCAATTCTCCTTCGAAACAGGGGTGGTGCCAGAGGACTGGGGAATTGCAAATGTTACACCTTTGTTCAAAAAAGTGTGTAAAGATAAACCCAGCAACTACAGGCCAGTCAGTTTAACCTCAATAGTGGGGAAGCTTTTAGAAACAATAATCCAGGACAAAATTAACAGTCACTTGGACAAGTGTGGATTAATTAAGGAAAGTCAGCAGGGATTTGTTAAAGGCAAATCGTATTTAACCAACTTGATCGAGTTTTTTGAGGAGGTAACAGAGAGGGTTGATGAGAGCAATGTGGTTGATGTGATGTACATGGACATCCAAAAGGCATTCAACAAAGTGCCACATAATAGGCTTGCCAGCAAAGTTGAAGCCCATAGAATAAAAGGGACAGTGGCAGCATGGATACAAAATTGCCTGGGTAACAGGAAACAGAGAGTAGTGGTGAATGGTTGTTTTTCGGACTGGAGGAAGGTATACAGTGATGTTCCCCAGGAGTCGGTACTAGGACCACTGCTTTTCTTGATATATATTAAAGACTTGGACATGTACAGGGCACAATTTCAAAATTTGCAGATGACACAAAACTTGGAAGTATAATGAACAGTGAGGAGGATAGTTTTTTAAAATTTGTTTATGGGATGTGGGCATCGCTGGGAAGGCCAGCATTTATTGTCCATCCCTAATTGTCCTTGAGAAAGTGGTAGTGGGCCACCTTCTTGAAGTGTTGCAGTCCGTGTGGCGAAGGTACTCCCACATTGCTGTTAGGTAGAGTTCCAGGATTTTGACCCAGCAATGATGAAGGATCGGCAATATACTTCTAAGTCAGGATGGTATGTGACTTGGAAGGGAACTTGGAGGTGGTGGTGTTCCCATGCGCCTGCTGCCCTTGTCCTTCTAGGTGGAAGAGGTCGCGGGTTTGGGGGGTGCTACCGAAGCAGCCTTGGCGAGTTGCTGCAGTGCATCTTGTAGATGGTACACACTGCAGCCACGTTACGCCAGTGGTGGAGGGAGTGAATGTTTAAGGTGGTGGATGGAGTGCCAATCAAGCGGGCTGCTTTGTCCTGGATGGTGTCGAGCTTCTTGAGTGTTGTTGGAGCTGCACTCATCCAAGAAAGTGGATAGCATTCCATCACACTCCTTACTTGTGCCTTGTAGATGGTGGAAAAACTTTGGGGAGTCAGGAGGTGAAACACTTGCCGCAGAACACCTAGCCTCTGACCTGCTGTTGTAGCCACAGTATTTATGTAGCTGCTCCAGTTAACTTTCTGGTCAATGGTGACCCCAGGATGTTGATGGTGGGGGATTCGGTGATGGTAATGCCGTTGAATGTCAAGGGGCAGTGGTTAAGACTCTTGCTTGTGGAGATAGTCATTGCCTGCCACTTCTGTGGCACGAATGTTACCTGCCACTTATCAGCCCAAGCCTGAACATCGTCCAGGTCTTGTTGTTTCATTATCTGAGGAGGTGTGAATGGCACTGAACACTGTGCAGTCATCAGCGAACATCCCCATTTCTGACCTTATGTTGGAGGGAAGCTCATTGATGAAGCAGCTGAAGATGGTTGGGCCTAGGACACAGCCCTAAGGAACTCCTGCAGTGATGTCCTGGAACTGTGATCATTGACCTTCAACCACCACAACCATCTTCCTTTGTGCTAGGTATGACTCCAGCCAATGGAGCATTTTTCCCCCGTTTCCCATTGACTTCAGTTTTACTAGGGCTCCTTGATGCCACACTCGGTAAAATGCTGCCTTGATGTCAAGGGCAGTCACTCTCACCTCACCTCTGGAATTCAGCTCCTTTGTCCATGTTTGGACCAAGGCTGTAATGAGGTCGGGAGCCGAGTGGTCTTGGCGGAACCCAAACTGGGCATCAGTGAGTAGGTTATCGGTGAGTAAGTGCTGCTTGATAGTACTGTCGATGACACCTTCCATCACTTTGCTGACGATTGAGAGTAGACTGATGGGGCGGTAATTGGCTGGATTGGATTTGTCCTGCTTTTTGTGGACAGGACATACCTGGGCAGTTTTCCACATTGTCAGATAGATGCCAGTGTTGTAGCTGTACTGGAACAGCTTAGCGAGAGACGCGGCTAGTTGTGGAGCACAAGTCTTCAGCATGACAGCTGGGATGTTGTCGGGATCCATAGCCTTTGTTGTATCCAGTGCGCTCAGCCGTTTCTTGCTATCACGTGGAATGATAGACTTTAGGAGGACACAGTCAGGCTGGTGGAATGGGCGGACACGTGACAGATGAAATTTAACACAGAAACTTGCAAAGTGATACATTTTGGTAGAAAGAATGAAGAGCGGAAATATAAACTAAAGGGTACAATCCTAAAGGGGGTGCATGAACAGAGAGACCAATGTGCACAAATCGTTGAAGGTGGCAGGGCAGGTTGAGGAAGCAGTTAAAAAGCTTACGGGATCCTGAGTTTCATGAATAGAGGCACAGAGCACAAAAGCATGGAAATTATGATGAACCTGTATAAAACACTGGTTCGGCCTCAACTGGACTATTGTGTCACATTCTGGGCACTGCACTTTAGGAAGGATGTGAAGGCCTTAGGGAGGGTGCAGAAAAGATTTACGAGAATGGTTCCAGGGATGAGGGACTTCAGTTACGTTGATAGACTAGAGAAGCTGGGGTTGTTCTCCTTAGAGCAGATAAGATTGAGAGGAGATTTAATGGAGGTGTTCAAAATCATGAGGGGTCTAGACAGAGTAGATGGAGAGAAACTGTTCCCATTGGCAGAAGGGTCGAGAACCAGAGGACACAGATTTAAGGTGATTGGCAGAAGAACCAAAGGCGACATGAGGAGTAACTTTTTTACTCAGCGAGTGGTTAGGATGTGGACTGCAATGCCTGAAAGGGTGGTGGAGGCAGACTCAATCATGGCTTTCAAAAGGGAATTGGATAAGTAGCTGAAGGAAACAAATTTGCAGGACAACGGGGAAAGGGTGGGGGAGTGGGACTAGCTGAAGTGCTCTTGCAGATGGGCCGAATGGCCTTCTTCTGTGCTGTAACCATTCTACGATTGAAGGATTGTGAAGTTAACAGTGCAAGGACTGAGAAGGACGTGTAAATTGGAGTGGGTGAATTCAATGTCAAATTAGGTACAGAAACAGAAATAAAGAGAGGGAAAGAAAGATTGGATTAAGAGAGAGAGAAAAAAAGACAGAAAGGAAAAGTAAAAAAAAATGTTTTTAATTTTAAATTTTACACTCAAAAAATCTCCAACAATAATTAAAATCTGAAGGAAGGAGACTCCACATTTGTAATAGTTAATTTTCAGTGCCAGAGAGGTTGTTTGGCAGTAATTAACACCAACATTCCCCATGGGGGAGAAATTCGCTATCGGCTCGTTTGGGACACTAATTTTTGAATTCCTGAAAAATTAGCACCAAGCACTAATGAATCTAAACTTCCTTTCAGTTGGCTGTTAGCACTCCAGGAAGGAAGTGGAGCGCTAAATCAAGTGCTCCACTTCCTTCCTGGAGCGCTAAAGGACGCAGGCAGGGCAGTAATTGTACAGCGTTGCCGAGATCCGAGGCTCCTTCCCTCCTTTAAAGGGAAGGGCCTTCACTGCAGGCTCTGCATTGGCACCAGTTAGCTAGTTCCCGACAGCAGCCGCAATCCAGCCCGATCAGTCCCATGCACTCCAGCAGCGTGCCTGGCTGATCGATCGTGGCCGAAGAAAAATGGAAAAAATTGAGATAATGCATTGCAACAATTTTTATACTTACCGCGCCAACATGCCGTTTAACTTGCGCCCCCGAAGCGCCCGGTCTCCCGAACAATGCCTCCTGCAGCTGTCGGTGTTGTCGCCCGGCGATGCTGCAGGGTGCAGAGCCGATGTTCGGGTCCGGGGCAATCCGCAGGACAATGACGTCATGATCTCCGGGCACAGGAGATCGTGGTGCTAGTGGTTACTGCCGCCGCAAACCTCCACATCGGTACTAATGCCGTGCCAGGTCGCAAAGCCGGTAGCGCCCCATTAACATCCCCCGGAAGCGCTAACGGGAGGCGCAAAGGAGGCCAATTTCTTCCCCCATAATTTTATTTGGGCCGCATGACCCCTTTAACAGGCTGCACAGCCCAGTCAAAAGTCTGCACATGCGCATATTTTTCAATTTAAAAGCCTCCTCACCGGCTGTGCGGTACTTAGACTTAAAATGACAAGACTTAACTTTCTGTGGCGAGTTTAGCTTGTATCTACTGTGCAAGTACACCACCTTCACGCCATTCAATGCATTTCAATGCTGAGGCTGACAGCGAAATGTCGTTTTTGCGACGCTAACAGTGGAGTGGCACATTTTGGACAGCAACTTTTGGATTTCCATGTTTAACCGCACATCTGCCCTCGCCTGAAGTTGCTGTAGGATTTGCGGTGAGCACCATTAGCTTCTCCATTATTTTGATAGCAAGTTATGGCCCATTCTCTCGGATACAGCAGTGCTCATCAGCTGTGTAAGCAGACTGAACAACTTATGTTCAGCAGTGTGCCCAAACTGCCCAACATCTAATTATCTGCTAGAATAACTCCAGACTGTAACAATAGCATCCCTTCGTAAGCTGACCTGGATATTGTGACCTAGAAATTGCACTGTGTAGTGCATTTTTCAGGTGCTATATGGACATCAAAATTGTGGGATTGATGCGCGTGCACACTTGCAACAGGAAGTGCACAGCCCGCCATTTTGGTGTAGGAGGTAGTGCTCGCGTTAGGTTTTAAGCAGCCAGAAAATTATGCAGATGAGGGTCATGTGCTACATGCAGGATGCACTCACCATTTTGGCCTGTCCCAACTAAGCGCAACGGGACGCTAACCACCATGAAGGCCCCGTCGCCAGCGATACTTGAAGGGATCATGCAAAATTTACAGGTTAGTTGCTGGTTCACTATTTCTGGCTACTGTTTGACTTCTAGGCATTTTTTGCTCAGTTCGACCGATTCAGAGTTCACTTTGTCTACATAGAGAGGGGTTTGGCTGCTTTTGCACAGCTGTTGTTGTTTTCCTCACAGATTGTCTGGCTGCAAACATGGGTGGTCTGGCGGTGTTGTCTTTGGGTATAGAGCATGATTGGGAGCACCAAGGGCGACACCACAGAGCAGGACAAGCTGCTAGAAGAAGGAGAAGGAGGAGAAAGGCACTCATCAGGAGGCCACATCCACAGAGGGTCTACAGTGAGCAACTCTCCTACCTCAACTTCACTGAATAGCAATGTATGAGGTGCCTTCACTTTGCCAAGGACGTTGTACCGAGCTATGTCTGCTGCTGCAGCCAACATTGCAGCCTCAAACCAGGGCCTAGACAACACTGCCTGTCGCTAACAAGGTAACTATCGCACTGAACTTTTATGGTAATTACAAGAATAATCATTTTCTACTAATCTCTATTAGACGTCACCTACACTGAGAAAAACAAGTATTCGATACAGTATAAAATATGGTGTGCAGTCCTCCCACCCCGAAAAGGTCAGCTTCAAAGTAAGAATGAACCGGTAGCTTACTGTCCTGCTAATCACATTTCAATGACTGAAAAGAACAAAAAATCTTATTGGCTATTTTCAATTTTTGAGCTCTGCCTTCTTCACCTTTACAGCAATGTGAGTGAATGCATGGTTCCCACTGCCGACTGTAAAAATAGAACCAACACTGCACCCTTCAGTGCTTTATACACACAAGTATCAATGTATATATTTTTTCCTCTCTCTTACTGCCGTCTCTTTTCTTCTTTGATTTTTTTCTTTCTCTTCCTCTTCCTCTCTATTTTTCTTCTCCTTTAGTCTCAATTTATTTTCTTTCTCTGTGGGGTAAGACCTCCTCTGCTACGTGTAGTGAAATTGTTAATAATTTAGAAAGAAATTAGTGCATAGAGGAAATCTTCCCCTAGGTTCTGTGCCTTTTCTATTTCTCTCTTCATATCCTGCATGGCTGTGTGTTCAAGTGCCAATATTACTGGAGAAAGCAAAAGAAAACCACAATGTCCAGATTTAGAGGGATGGTAGAGGCTTGAGATTATGCTCCTCAGACAAGAGGGTGTAAGGTTGGTATCTCATGGATGAAATGCCTGCCAAATGCAGCAGAATTGAGAGGCTTGCCTAATAAGCACTCCTTCAGCCATTAAATCTCCTGGTAAGTACTCCTTGATTTTCAAAGCAATCGAGCAAACTCAAGAATATTCGTCCTTATCCATTATTCAATTCTGGACTGCCATTTTCCAATGAACATTGCTGTCCCATCAGCAAAGTAACCATTGTCTCTCCTGTCCTCTCAGTTTATAACCACCAGACCCATTCCTCAGCAGATACTTATCTAACTTCTCTTTAATTGAGTAATTTGGCTCAGACTCAACTGGTATTGTTGGGAGCCGATTCCACATATCCACTACTCTGTGGTGCTAAAAGGTTTCTTATAAAATCTAGCTTTGCTTGAAACTTGCTAATTTTAAACCTATGTCCAATGCTTCTATGCTCACAATCCATTCATTACTGATATAGAAGGTTGTTACTTGGTGTCCCCCAAGGATCTATCCTTGACCCCTCCTATTTCTCATCTACACGTTACCCCTTGGCAACATCATCCAAAAACACAGCATCAGTTTCCACATGTATGCTGGAGACACCCAGCTCTACCTCACTACCGCTTCTCTCGACCCCTCCACGGTCTCTAAATTGTCAGACTGCTTATCCGACATCCAGTTCTGGATGAGCAGAAATTTTCTCCAATTAAATATTGGGAAAACCGAAGCCATTGTTTTCGGTCCCCGCCACAAACTCCGTTCCCTAGCCACTGACTCCATCCCTTTCCCTAACATCTGACTGAGGCTGAATCACAATGTTTGCAACCTTGGTGTCATATTTGACCCTGAAATGCGCTTCCGACCACATATACGCAGCATAACTAAGACTGCCTATTTCCACCTCCGTAACATCGCCTGTCTCCGCCCTTGCCTCAGCTCATCCGCTGCTGAAACCCTGATCTATGCCTCTGTTACCTCTAGACTTGACTATTCAAATGCACTCCTGACTGGCCTCCTGTAATGTATATACCTTTAAGGGGGGAACTATCTTTTACAGCTCATATATACTGCAGTACCGGCAGTAACCACACCTGTATATAGCACTGAGTAGTAATCTGTACAGATCAGTTCCAGTGTGAGCCACGTTGAGTAAACACCTGTTGTACCGTTCTCCTGCAGTCTGTGTCTTATTATACATGGACACAACATTGGCGACAAGGCAAGTTCGAACCTACCTGCAACTCTGCATCACCTCCTGGGGATTCGTTCCTGGAGATCAGTGGATTGGAGGTCAAAGCCAGAGACTCGGGTGTCGACCACGGGCAACCGCCCAGTCATCCAGCAGAGACTCGAGAATTGCGGGGGAGGCTGTCGAGAGCCAGGCTTGACTTCCCAGTTGAGGTGGTCCAGCGAAACGGGCTGGCAACAGGTAGTGCGCAGACCCTTCCCGGACAGCGGCGGGCTAGAGCCCGACCAAGCGGCACAGCAAAGGGCCGAGCAGCGTCGACAGGGGAGAGAGAGAGAGGGCAGAGCGCACAGGGCGCAGCCGGTGTTCAGGGGCGGAGCAGCGTCGAAGAGAGGGAGAGAGAGATGTGCAGAAACCCGCGAGGCGCCGCCATTGCCACAAGGACCGCCGAGAGCGGCGTTGACAGCAGCGCAGGAGAAGCGCGCGAAACCTACAGGGTGCCGCCATTGCCACGAGAACCGCCGGGAGCGGCGTTGGCAGCAGCAGGGGAGGAAGGAAAGCGCGGGAGACGCCATTTTAAGTCATTGGGAGACGCCATTTTAAACCACACCCAAAATGCCGAAGAGTGGCAGTATCACCGCATTTGACAATGAAGTCGAAGATTGGACTACATATGTCGAACGAATCGAGGTGTACTGCAAGGCAAATGAGGTGTCAGATGACAAGAAAGCGTCGGTATTGTTAAATTTAATGGGTGCAAAGACGTATGGTTTATTACGAAATCTAGTAACCCCAACGAAGCCAATGGAAAAGAGTTTCGAAGACATAGTAACGATGTGGTGAACCACTGTCGTTCACGGTGTTCACTATTGTTGTTGTTGTTGTTGTTGTTGTCGTTCACTCTTGTTTCACTGTTATACCTGACTATGCCTCAGCTGACTCCGCCCTTGGCTACCTGGTATAAGGACGGCTGCATGGCAGCTCTCTGCCATTCGGTCGTCCACTAGAGGCATAGTCCTGATCTGTTTGTAGTTGCATTCAGTAGTTAATAAAAGCCTGTTGTTCTGAACTCTACTCAGCCTTTTATTAGAATCGATAGCGCATCAATTTTATTAACTACTGACAAAAAATAAATAAATAAATAATAACGATGCTGCAGATACTTAAGATCAAGTGCCTGGAACTCGACCCGCAAGAACCGGACTCGCCTGCTAAGTTCTCACACTGGTTGAACTATTTTGAGTCTTTTCTGGCTGCATCCGGCGAGACCGTCGCCACCGATGCCGACAAGCTCAGGGTGCTGAATTCGAAAGTAAACCACCGAGCTTTTGCCCTTATCTGGGACGCTACGAGCTACCAGGGGGCTATCGACATTTTAAAGGAACAATATACACGCCCGGTCAACTATGTTTACGCAAGACATCTCCTGGGGTCCCGCAAACAACAGCCCGGGGAACCCACAGAAGCATACATACGGGCGCTGAAGGAACTCGGCCGAGCCTGCGAATGCAAGCAAGTATCAGCCACGGAACATACGGAGGAGCTCATCCGGGACGCCCTCGTTGCGGGCCTCAGGTCCACTCACACACGGCAGCGACTGCTGGAAAGTAGCGAGCTCGACCTGAAGAAGGCGATTTCACTCACCCTTTCGTTGGACGTAGCCCATCGGAACATGGAGGCCTACTCCCCGGACCACGCGGCCGCCTCGTGGATGTCGCGGCCGCCGCCATCTTGGGACGTGGCGCCGCCCCGGGCCCCGGCCCCAACTGCTGCAGCGATGTCCCGCCCGAGCCAGAAATGTTATTTCTGTGGCCAAACCAAACACCCCAGGGCGCGCTGCCCGGCGAAAAACGCTGTCTGCTCTGCCTGCGGTAAGAAGGGACACTACGCTGGCGTCTGCAGAAGTCAGAAGACCCCTACCTTCAGCAGCGCTGCCTGCGATTCGTGGGAGCGGCCATCTTGCCTTCCTCCAGCCTCGTGGGCATCGGGTCCATCATGGGCGCCGCCATTTTGTCCTTCTTCTCCGACGACGCCATTTTGTCCGCCATTTTGCCAACGGGCCCCCGACTCACCCACCGCCTCACCGGGGTTTTACAGCGACGCTCCCGACTCCACAGCGGCCTCCATTACACTGGATCAATCCAGACCCCATCAGCTAGCCAGGTCCACGATGGACATCCAGGTAAGTGGCCGCGCCACAACTTGCCTTTTTGATTCCGGGAGCACGGAGAGCTTCATACACCCTGATACGGTACGGCATTATTCCCTCTCGGTCCTGCCAGCGCGCCATCGGATCTCCATGGCCTCAAAATCTCACTCAGCAGACGTCGGCGGCTACTGCGTGGTGACCCTTTCGGTGAGGGGCTCCGTTTATAAAAATGTAAAGCTCTTCGTCCTGCCACATCTCTGCGCTGCCGTTCTGCTGGGGTTGGACTTTCATTGTCACTTTAAGATTGTCACCTTGACATACGGTGGACCTTTTCCCCCACTCACTGTCTGCAACCAGCAGTTTTTAAATTGCCCACCGCGCCCCACCTGTAGTCTCTCCACCCTCAAAATCAACCCCCCCCCGTTCACTAACCTCACCCGCGACTGCAAGCCTATCGCCACAAAGAGCAGGCGATACAGCACCGGGGACAGATCCTTTATAAGATCTGAGGTGACGCGGCTCCTGAAGGAGGGGATTATTGAGGGTAGTACCAGCCCCTGGCGAGCTCAGGTGGTAGTCGTTAAGACCGGCAACAAGCAGCGCCTGGTCATCGACTACAGCCAGACAATCAACAAGTACACCCAGTTGGACGCATACCCTCTCCCCCGCATAGCCGACATGGTTAATAAGATAGCGCAATATCGCGTTTTCTCGACCATTGACCTCAAGGCAGCATACCACCAAATCCCTATCCGCCCTGAGGACCGCCAGTACACAGCTTTCGAGGCAAACGGCCGTCTTTTTCACTTCCTCAGGGTTCCTTTCGGCATCACCAACGGTGTCTCCGTCTTCCAGAGGGAGATGGACCGGATGGTCGACGAGAATGCGTTACAGGCCACGTTTCCCTACCTGGACAACGTGACCATCTGCGGCCATGACCTGCAGGACCATGACGCCAACCTTGATAAGTTCCTTCGCACGGCCCAACTCCTAAACCTCACGTACAACAAGGAAAAGTGCATATTCCGCACAACCCGCCTCGCTATCCTTGGCTGCGTGGTGGAACACGGAGTCATCGGTCCTGACCCTGACCGGATGCGCCCCCTGATGGATCTTCCCCTGCCCCACTGTCTCAAGGCCCTCAAAAGGTGCCTGGGCTTCTTTTCCTATTACGCCCAGTGGGTCCCTCATTATGCGGACAAAGCCCGTCCACTTATCAAGTCCACTTCCTTTCCCCTGACGGCGGAGGCCCGCTCAGCCTTTCACCGTATAAAAGATGACATTGCCAAGGCCACCATGCACTCGGTGGACGAGTCCATCCCCTTCGAGGTGGAGAGCGATGCATCCGACTTTGCCCTGGCCGCTACCCTTAACCAGGCGGGAAGACCCGTGGCCTTCTTTTCACGAACCCTCCAGGGCTCCGAACTCAGACACTCCTCTGTGGAAAAGGAGGCCCAGGCCATTGTGGAGGCGGTGCGCCACTGGCGGCACTATCTGGCTGGAAAACGATTTACCCTGCTTACTGACCAGTGTTCAGTTGCTTTTATGTTCAATAAATAAGCAGAGGGGCAAAATCAAAAATGACAAGATTTTGAGGTGGAGAATTGAACTTCCCACCTACAATTACGACATCTTGTACCGGCCCGGGAAACTCAACGAACCCTCAGATGCTCTATCGCGAGGCACATGCGCCAACGCGCAGATCGATAGACTACGGGGCCTCCACAACGACCTCTGCCACCCGTGGGTCACCAGGTTCTTCCACTTCATCAAGGCCCGCAACCTGCCTTACTCCATCGAGGAGGTCAGGACCATGACCAGGAGCTGCCCAGTCTGTGCAGAGTGCAAGCCGCGCTTCTATATGCCTGACAGAGCAAACCTGATCAAGGCCACCCGCCCCTTTGAGCGCCTGAGTGTCGACTTTAAAGGGCCCCTCCCCTCCCCTCCTCTGACCGTAGTTGATGAGTACTCCAGTTTCCCTTTCGCCATCCCCTGCCCGGACATGACCACCGCTACGGTCATTAAATGCCTGCACAACCTCTTTGCTTTGTTCGGTTTTCCCAGCTATATTCAAAGCGACCGGGGCTCGTCCTTCATGAGCGACGAACTCCGTCAGTACCTGCTCATGAGAGGTATTGCCTCAAGCCGGACCACCAGCTACAACCCCCGGGGGAACGGACAGGTTGAAAGAGAGAACGCGACGGTCTGGAAGGCGGCCCTCCTAGCCTTAAAATCTAGGGGCCTTCCGACTTCCCGTTGGCAGGATGTCCTACCTGATGCGCTCCACTCCATCCGGTCACTGCTGTGTACTGCCACCAACGCCACCCCCCATGAGCGAATGTTCGTTTTTCCCCGGAGGTCCACATCCGGTACCTTACTACCACACTGGCTGACGTCCCCAGGGCCCGTCCTGCTGAGGAAGCATGTAAGGTCCCACAAAACGGCTCCCCTGGTAGAGAAGGTTCACTTCCTCCATGCCAACCCCCAGTACGCCTACGTGGCATACTCGGACGGGTGGGAGGATACAGTCTCCATTAGAGATCTGGCACCCTCGGGGTCCACTGACCCGTCACCATTGCCCTCCACCACGACCCCCTTCGACACGGCCCAAAATTCAGTAGACCCAATTCTCACCCCTGTCCATTCCACCCCAGTAGACGGCATGCCGCGACCCCAGGACCCGCCGGAGTCCACTCGCCCACCCAACACCAAAGGGGACGATACGCCGGTGCTCGATCCCGTTCAAGACGCGTTGTTGGAAGCTGTAACATCTCAACCGTCGCCACGAAGATCTCGACGGCAAACGAGGCCGCCCGACAGACTCACCTACTCGAACTTTTGATACACTTCACCCCGCCGGACTTAATTTTAAACGAGGGGTGAATGTGGTAAACCACTGTCGTTCACGGTGTTCACTATTGTTGTTGTTGTTGTTGTCGTTCACTCTTGTTTCACTGTTATACCTGACTATGCCTCAGCTGACTCCGCCCTTGGCTACCTGGTATAAGGACGGCTGCACGGCAGCTCTCTGCCATTCGGTCGGCCACTAGAGGCATAGTCCTGATCTGTTTGTAGTTGCATTCAGTAGTTAATAAAAGCCTGTTGTTCTGAACTCTACTCAGCCTTTTATTAGAATCGATAGCGCATCAAACGATACTACAGGAACATTTAAACCCCACACCGCTGCTGATAGCAGAAAGATTCAAGTTTCACAAACGGAACCAGCACAAGGATGAAAGCAATGCTGATTATTTAACAGAACTGCGCAAACTATCGAAACACTGCCAGTTTGGAGCGGGACTGGCAGATACCTTAAGGGACAAGTTTGTGTGTGGGCTTCAAAGTGAAGGAACCCAGAAACGGCTTTTATCTGAAAAGGACCTGACGCTGGAAAAGGCTTTCAGCATTGCGGTATCATATGAAGCAGCAGCACAGGGCACTGCAGAGATACAACAGAGTCCGCAAGAATATGGCACAAACGAAATGTCATATGGAACAGAGAAGTGCTATCGCTGCGGCAGAACAACACATGACCAGAATGATTGCTGGTTCAAAGGCAAAGTGTGCAGACAGTGTGGAAAAGTAGGACACATAGCACGAGTCTGCAGGTCAGGAAAGAAAACCAGCAATAAGAAACCTACCAAAGAAAAGTACAAGAAGGTACATAAGATGACGGAGAATAGTTCAGATGAACAAAAGAGTGATAACGACTCCGAAAGCAGGGAACTGAGTTGTCTGAAACTACATAATGTGATCACAACGGAGGATCACCGAACCATTTGGGTCACTCTCAAGATAGCAGGAGTCCAGGTAAAGATGGAATTGGACACAGGATCAGCCCTAACAGTCATAAACCGACGGGACTACGAGCGGCTATTCTCACACATACCCTTGAGAGACATAAAAATTATTTTGAAGACGTACACGGGACAAAAAGTCTACCCCAAAGGAAAAAAAAGGGTGACCGTTATATATAACGGTAAGGAAATACCAAAACTAGACCTGTATGTATTGCAAGATGGAGGACCACCATTACTGGGACGTGAATGGATCCGGAAAATACAACTGGATTGGCATTCCATACAGGCACTGACTGTGGCTGACAAAAAGGATGATGACGTCAGACCTGGGCGACTGTCAAAGTTCCTAACTGACGCGAAAGAAGTGTTCCAGCAAGGACTCGGAACACTAAAAGGCATGACAGCGACGATTAAAATGGAAGAAAACGCAAGCCCCAAATTTTTTCAGGCCAGACCGCTACATTATGCGATCTGCCCAGCCGTCAAAGCAGAGCTGGAGAGTCTGGAACGTTCAGGTGTACTGTCCAAGGTAGACTGGAGCGAGTGGGCTACACCCATCGTCCCTGTGATGAAAAAGTCGTTGAGCAGCACGCCTGAGGAACCAAGGAAGGTTCGCATCTGTGGGGACTTTAAGGTAACAGTGAACCCGGTCCTTCACACCGTACAATATCCACTTCCGCGGATTGAAGATATTTTCGCCTCGCTATCTGGAGGGAAACGCTTCACGAAGATTGATCTGGCCCAGGCGTATCTGCAAATGGTCTCTACCAATATGGGCTCCGAGCTAACCGCCCCAAATACGAGTTTTTTAGAAAACAGATCTCGTATTGTGGCCATGTTATCGATAAAGAGGGGTTACATAAGTCCCCAGAAAAGATTGAGGCAGTAGTCAAGGCTCCAGCTCCGGAAAATGTGTCACAACTGAGGTCGTTCCTCGGGCTGGTAAACTACTACCATAAGTTCTTGCCAAATTTGTCTACAATACTACACCCACTGAACACCCTACTGCAAACTGAGGTGCCAAGGAAGTGGAATGACGAATGTAGACGAGCTTTCCAGAAGAGCAAAACACTAATCACATCGAAAGAGGTATTGGCCCATTACAACCCAGCATTACCAATTCGGTTGGCATGTGATGCGTCACCCTACGGCATTGGAGCGGTGCTGTCGCACAAATTCTCAGATGGCTCAGAGAGGCCAATAGCCTTTGCGTCACGATCACTAACCTCAGCCGAGCGTAACTACGCCCAGATTGACAGGGAGCCCCTCAGCCTAGTGTGGGGAGTGAAAAAGTTCAATCACTATCTGCACGGGCAGAAATTCACCTTGCTGACTGACCACCAGCCTCTTGTCTCCATTTTTAATCCGAAGAAGGGCGTTCCGGTGATGACTGCGCAACGACTACAAAGATGGTCACTCTTTCTAGGGGCGCACCACTATGAGATTGAATATAAGGGCACGAAACAGCATGGAAATGCTGATGGGCTATCACGCCTGCCACTGCCTACTGCGGGGAAGCACCAGCAGTGGATCCTGTCGAAATATTCCATTCGACTATCGTTGAATACCTACCGGTAACTAACGCTTGTATCGAAAAGGAAACCCGAAATGACCCGACACTGTCTCTGGTATATGATTTGACGGTGAAGGGATGGCCAGCACATGGCGACTCACTGTTGCCAGCATTCTCGACAAGGAGAGAACAGCTGTCAGTGTGCCGGGGGACCTTGATGTGTGGATCCCGAGTGGTAATTCCACCCAAGTTAAGCAATAGAGTGCTCAATGAGCTTCATGAGGGTCATCTGGGAGGGGTAAAAATGAAAAGCCTAGCCAGGGCTTATGTGTGATGGCCGGGAATCGATAAACAAATCGAGGACCTGACCAAGAGCTGCTGAGGATGCCAGAAAGTCCAAAATGCACCACCACAGGCCCCTCTACACCCATGGGAGTGGCCCTCATCTCCATGGCAATGGGTGCATATTGATTTTGCTGGTCCATTCATGGACTCAATGTTTTTAATAGCCGTGGATGCGCACTCGAAATGGCCTGAGGTCATGAAAATGTCCTCCACCACCACGGAGAAAACTATTGCAGTCCTACGGACCATTTTTGCCAGGAATGGCTTGCCAGAACAGATTTGCTCCGACAACGGACCACAGTTTGTATCCGAAGAGTTCCGGAGGTTCTTGAAATAGAATGGGGTAAGGCATTACACATCCGCCCCGTATCATCCAGCCACAAATGGATTGGCTGAGAGGTTCGTACAAACCTTTAAGAAGGCAATAAAGGCTATGTACAATGACAACGTTCCACTGCAGCACAAGGTGGACAATTTCCTGTTTGCCTACCGGAATGCGACACATGCAGTCACCAACCAGGCCCCAGCCATGATGTTCTTTAACCGAAGGTTAAGATCTCGCCTGGATTTGCTCAGACCAAACGTACGAAGAGATGTTGAGAGTAAGCAATTCCAGCACATCCATGAGAAGCCAACAAGGAGCTTCAATGTAGGGCAACCAGTCTTGGCCCGCGACTACCGAACAGAAAAATGGCAGCCAGGAACGATATGCACATGGCAGGGCCCACTAATGTACACAGTGGACGTTGGGGAGAGCATCGTGAGACGCCATGCTGACCAGATCCTTGAGTCACAGGAACAAGTCAACCCCATGCCTCGCCCATATGTACTTGGTGATGAACCCGACGTACAGGTCGCATCTACCCCAGAAACAGTAACATCGGAAGCTGATGAACCAACCGACGACAGGGGGCCAGAATCGCCTCCGCACCAAGAGCAAGACACTCGGGAAAGGCGCTATCCAGAAAGGATCAGGAAGCCTCCCCAAAGACTGAATATATAAATAGACTATTTTCAGCTAATGTTGCATGTTAAAAGTGTTAATTGTTAAATGAGTGTTATGGTACTGTTAATCTAAAAGGGGAGGAATTGTAATGTATATACCTTTAAGGGGGGAACTATCTTTTACAGCTCATGTATACTGCAGTACCGGCAGTGACCACACCTGTATATAGCACTGAGTAGTAACCTGTACAGATCAGTTCCAGTGTGAGCCACGTTGAGTAAACACCTGTTGTACCATTCTCCTGCAGTCTGTGTCTTGTTATACACGGACACAACACCTCCCACATTCTACCCAAAGTCGGCTGCCCATATCCTAACTTGCACCAAGTCCCGTTCACCCATCATCCCTGTGCTCGCTGACCTACATTGGCTCCCTGTTAAGCAATGCCTCAATTTCAAAATTCTCATCCTTGTTTTCAAATCCCTCCATGGCCTCGCCCCTCCCTATCTCTGTAATCTCCTTCAGCCCCACAACCCCTGAGATATCTGCACTCCTCTAATTCTGCCCTCTTCAGCTTCCCTGATTATAATTGCTCAACCATTGGTGGCCGTGCCTTCTATTGCCTAAACCTCTCCACCTCTCTACCTCTCTTTCCTCCTTTAAGATGCTCCTTAAAACCTACCTCTTTGACCAAGCTTTTGGTCACCTGCCCTAATTTCTCCTTATGTGGCTCAGTTTCAAATTTTTTGTCTTTTAATACTCCTGTGAAGCGCCTTGGGATGTTTTACTACGTTAAAGGTACTATATAAATACAAGTTGTTGTTGTTGTTGTAGATACATTTCCAGAATAGTGGACAGTTGTGTGTCTCACTTAAGAGTTCTTGACGTGGCTCTGAGTGTATTGAGGAGAAATTTTTTTTTAAATTCCATGCCCCAGCACTTGGTTCAGTACAAATGAAAACACAATTACTGATGAGAGTAACATTCAGTCAGACCATGTTATTATAAATTCATGGATACTTGTAAAGCATAGTTATCAAGCGATCACTTTATCAAAGTTTGAACTCCTCTCTGGACTGCAATTCAGTATCTGCTGGCACCAGAGAAATCAATGGTGACCAGAAGAGGTTTATAATAACAGCATGTGTAGTAACAATGTCCCACTGTAGTGGTGCTGGGGTGTTCAGCCTCATGCCCAGTATACAGTTTCACACATAGGCAAAGCAATAATAAGTTGGGGCAGAAATGCAACTCATGGTCAGGACCTGATGGATTCTGGCCAGATCCGTTGCCAAGCCAGACCGAGGGGAACGAGCCATGCGCCATAGTAATGTTGTGGCAGAGCCACCAAAGGACTCAGCGCGGTTGTACATAATTCCCTTAACAGCAATGTAGTTACTGTCTGTGCCTGTACCTTTAATTACACTGTTTGACTGTACAATGCCAGTTACCTTTACAGCACGTGATGATGTCATGCCGTTAGTCACGTGATGCCCCAACGGCGGGAAGAACGTCATGACATCATGACGTCACTCTCCTGATCAGGGGATCAGTCCTCGTGGAGCCCTCAAGGAGAATAGACCTGTTATTGATGTGTCCTAGCAGTTTCCAGTTTAAACTCGTTTGTTTTCATTAAAGTTCATTAATTTAATTATCTGAGTCAAACTCAGTCTTTTGATAGGAACCTCCATTCCTACATTGGTGACCCCGACTTCTACGAACGAATTTCGTGGAAGATTCGACATGGACACGAACGCCGTCACGCTGAAACTGCCACAGTTCTGGGAGCAACAACCAGACGCCTGGTTCATCCAGGCTGAAGCCCAGTTCGCCATTCGGAACATCAACGTGGATCAGACCCGTTATTATTATGTGGTCTCCGCCCTCGACAGCGCAACTGCATCCCGGATCATCAGCCTCATCGGTAGTCCTCCTACTGACAGCAAGTATGATGCAATTAAGGCACGGTTGCTTCAGGTTTTCGGGCTATCAAAGTTGGAGCGTGCTCGCCGGCTCATCACACTACCCGGCCTCGGGGATTCCAAACCGTCCGAGCTCATGAGCCAAATGCTCACGCTCTTGGGTGCTGAACCGGAATGTTTCATCTTCCGGGAGCTTTTCCTCTACCAACTGCCTGGACAGGTTCAGGCTGCCCTGGCCAGCTCCGACATTACTGACTGCGCCAAGCTTGCGGCCAAAGCCGATAAGATTTTCACGGTTACCCAGCAGTGTTGTGCGGCCACGAGGCGCCCACCCCCCACAGACGCGGTCCCGGCTTCTCCTACAGCGGGCTGGTGCTCCTACCACACCCGTTTTGGCGCGAAAGCACGACGCTGCCGTTCCCCCTGCAGTTTTTCGCCAAAAAAAAAGGCGCAGGCGGCATCCCTGGCGACAGATGACCAAATCTAACGGGCATTCCGCGGTGGCGATGGCCGTTGGTTCTACGGGGAAACTCCTCTACATCACCGATTCCCTCTCGTGCCGCCATTTCCTTTGTGACACCGGGGCGCAGTGTAGCATTCTACCTACGTCGAAGCTCGACACGCAGACTGGGAACCTCGGTTTTTCCCTCGTAGCGGCTAATGGCGCAGCTATTCGAACGTTCCGAAAGCGGCGGGTCGAAGTCTGTTTCGGTGGTCAGCGCTTCTTTTGGGATTTCGTCACGGCTACAGTCTCACAGCCTATCCTAGGGGCAGATTTTCTGTGTGCCAACAGCCTGCTAGTCGATGTCCGACACCGCCGGCTGATCAACGCGGCCACCTTCCACTCGATCCCGTGCTTCCACGGTACGTCCGTGGCCCGTTCCATTGCCTGTGCTTTTCCTCCTCCAGATGATTTCACGCGGCTCCTCGGGGAGTTTCCGGAGCTGACAAGGCCCACCTTCTCCTCTTCAGTGACGAAACATGGTGTTGAACATCACATCGCCACTACTGGCTCCCCGGTTTATGCGCGAGCTAGAAGGCTCGAACCCGGCAAGCTTGCAGCTGCGAAGGCGGAGTTCGCCACAATGGAGCGGCTCGGCATCATTAGGCGATCGAACAGTCCCTGGTCTTCGCCTCTCCACATCGTGCCGAAACCAGGCGGCGGCTGGCGGCCATGCGGTGACTACCGACGCCTCAACGGCGCCACCACTCCGGATCGGTATCCGATCCCGCATATCCAGGACTTCTCGGCCCACTTGGCGGGAAATACTATCTTCTCTAAAGTCGACCTCGTCCGTGGATATCACCAGGTTCCAGTGCACCCACAAGATGTCCCAAAAACCGCGGTCATCACCCCTTTTGGCCTCTTTGAGTTCCTGCGGATGCCGTTTGGCTTAAAGAATGCAGCACAGGCGTTCCAGCGTTTAATGGACTCCGTTCTTTGGGACCTGCATTTCCTTTTCGTCTACCTGGACGACATACTCATCGCCAGTGCCAGCAAGGAGGAGCACATCTCCCATTTGCGTTCCCTCTTTACGCGCCTCAGCCAACACGGGTTAATCATCAACCTGGCCAAGTGCCAGTTCAGCCTGCAACAAATCGACTTCCTGGGACACTTTGGCGACGAAGGTTGAGGCGGTTACTTCTTTCCCATGGCCGTCGACAGTCAAGGCCTTGCAGGAGTTCCTGGGGATGGTAAGCTTCTACCACCGTTTCGTCCCCAAGGCGGCTCAACTCATGCAACCTTTGTTCAGGGCCCTCAAGGGCAAGTCCAGTAAAGACCCAATCAGCTGGACAGCTGAATTGATCCAGGCATTCGGCGACACCAAGAATGCTTTGGCCAACGCAACCATGCTGGCACACCCACTTCCAGGTGCTACTATCGCCCTTACCATCGACGCGTCAGACTACGCCATCGGTGCGGTGCAAGAGCAATGGGTCAATGGCACGTGGCAACCGCTGGCGTTTTTCAGCCGTCAATTGCGAACAAACGAAAAAAAGTACAGCACCTTTGATAGGGAACTACTGGCCCTTTTCCTCACCATTCGCCATTTCCGGTTTTTATTGGAGGGGCGCCCCTTCACGGCATTTGTCGACCACAAACCCCTTACGTTTGCCATGGCCAAGACCACCGAACCGTGGTCCGCTCATCAACAACGTCACTTGACATTCATTTCCGAATTTACTATGGACATTCAACATGTGTCTGGTAAGGACAACCTGGTGGCAGATTGCCTCTCCCGTGCGATGGTCCACGCGGTGCACCTGGGGATCGACTACGCCCTCATGGCGAAAGATCAGGTTTTGGATTCGGAGGTCCAATCATATCGAACCGTTCCCTCCAGCTTCCAAGCGACCGACGTTGTCTTCCAGGACGCAGGTGCCACGCTCCTTTGCGACGTTTCCATGGGAGTCCCTCGTCCCATAGTGCCAGTCGAATGGCGCCGGAGGGTTTTTGATGCCATACATGGATTGTCGCACCCAGGGATGAAGGCTTCGCAATGGCTTATGTCAGCCAAGTTCGTCTGGAAGGGGATGCACATCGATGTCCGTGACTGGGCTAATACCTGCGTCGTATGCCAGAAGGCCAAAGTCCAGCGTCATGTCAAGGCTCAAGTAGCTGCGTTCACTGTTCCGGAGCGTTGTTTCGACCACATGCATGTGGACCTCATGGGGCCGCTTCCGCCTTCTCAGGGTTATACTCATCTCCTTACCATAGTGGGCCGCACCACTAGGTGGCCAGAGGCAATTCCTTTGGTTTCCACCACGTCGGCAGACATCGCTAGAGCTTTCATCTCCTGTTGGGTCGCCCGTTTCGGAGTACCGGCGGACATCTCCTCTGACCGCGGGCCACAGTTTTCCTCGGATCTTTGGAATGCTGTGGCTCAGGGGCTCGGTACCAAGCTTCATCGCACCACCGCCTATCATCCTCAGGCAAACGGCCTTTGCGAGCGATTCCACAGGTCGCTTAAAGCCTCTCTGCGGGCCAGTCTGCAAGGCGCAGGATGGGTGGACAGACTCCCATGGGTCCTGTTGGGTCTCCGTACGGCGCCCAAAGATGATCTACAATCGTCTTCAGCTGAACTCGTCTATGGCCAGCTGCTCCGGGTACCAGGAGATTTCCTCCCTTCGCCCACAAAGCCATGGTCCACCTCCTGGCAACTCGTTCGCCACCAAGAAGCGGCCAGATGCTTTGGCCCGATCCCTACGTCCAATCACGGTTTGCAGGCCTCTTACGTGCCACCGGGACTGAAGACTGCGGAGTATGTATTCATCCGACACGATGCTCACCGGGATCTGCTCAAGCCTCCTTACACTGGTCCTTTCCGCGTCATCGAACCGGGTGACAAATCCTTTTTGGTCGACGTCGGCGGGAAACCGGATCACATCTCAGTGGACCACTTGAAGCCGGCTCACCTGGACCTGGATCACCCTGTCGTAGTCGCTCAACCACCCAAACATGGCCGACCGCCCGTGGCCGCCGCACCTGATCAACCAAAGCCGCCTGACAACCCGTCTGCGCTCGCCGCGCCTGCTCAGCCGCCACCGTCTGCCAAAACGTCCACCAGTCGTCAACTTCCTCTACCAGGGTATTGAAGTCGATCGGACAGGCTCATCAGACCTCCTCCTCACCTCACCTTTTCTGTTAAAGACAATTCTGGGGGGGCGCATGTGGCGGAGCCACCAAAGGACTCAGAGCAGTTGTACATAATTCCTTTAACAGCAATGTAGTTACTATCTGTGCCTGTACCTTTAATTACACTGTTTGACTGTACAATGCCAGTTACCTTTACAGCACGTGATGACGTCATGCCGTTAGTCACGTGATGCCCCAACGGCGGGAAGTACGTGATGACGTCATGACGCCACTCTCCTGATCAGGGGATCAGTCCTCGTGGAGCTCTCAAGGAGAATAGACCTGTTATTGATGTGTCCTAGCAGTTTCTAGTTTAAACTCGTTTGTTTTCATTAAAGTTCATTAATTTAATTATCTGAGTCGAACTCAGTCTTTTGATAGGAACCTCCGTTCCTACAATGTAACTTTTAAAAATTTTGTGACCATTTCTTGAGGAATCGCCAGCGTTCCTTTTAAGGGCCGCTGTTTAGACCTGGTACAACTAGGTGGGGGCTGCATGGACAAGTTCCACCCATTTGTACCCACATTTTATATCAGGGTCCTACAGCCGGTGGTAGCACCCCGATTTGCATATACAAGGCACATCCTTTGCTTCAAGCAGGTGCCCTGGACACCTAAAAGGCACTTGCTTCCAATATTGCGACCGGCTTACTTGCAGAGCAGTTTGGGCACGGGAGGTCATCACCCGAAATTTGCAGGCCCAGCGACCTTTTTACACCCAAAATGCAGGCAAAGATAAGTTGAATTTCTCCCGTGTGGTTAAAACAGTAAAGTAAAATAGTTTTATGAATGCTTTAGAATGCCTCCAATAAAGTCCACAACCAGCAAAGGACACACTTCAACAAGCTGCCTTCTTTCTGAGCAGATAGAATTGCATATTGCGCAGCTGTCTTATAGTGGGAATACATTTTGTAGCAAAGATAATTGTGAAAGAACATTAAACCATCCTGAGAATGTTCATAGGAATCCCTTTATTTTCACCTTGCTTTAAATAATATTCAGAATTTAACTTCTGATTGGGGGGAAAGAAGAGAGATTGCCAACAAACATTTGCGAACGAGGCTGCATTTGGTTTACTTTTGACTCACCTGGCTAAAGAGATGCTCTAAGCAGCCGTGCAGCTTATCCTGCTTATCATGGGAAATGCGTACACTGCAAGGTAGCTCATCACCTGTTAGATACAAAAACAAAAAAATACACTTTAGTGATTCACCATCGCAAAGTGTTCATTTTAAATGGAGTGCTTTATGGATTTTTAATGACGCTGATCATATTTCATTAACCTATTGGGCTTGTATTCAACATGCATCAACGACTGAGGCAGTTAAGAGAGTACGGTTTTGTGGTAAACCACTGTTTGTATTCCACTGTGTACATGCCTGTACATGTCTCGGCTGACTCCTCCCACGAGTCCAGGTATAAAGGCAACTGCTCCACAGTCCCTCTGTATTCTGGACCGGTCGACCACTCGAGGCACACCTTCATTCTCTTGTTAATAAAAGCCTGTTAATTACTCGCTTAATCTCAGTCTTTTGAGTTATTGATAGCGCATCAATTTTATTAACAAGATTTTTATAATGGAGAAGATCCTCACACCAGCATGCCTGGACTTAGATCATCGGGAGCCGGACTCATCCACCAAGTTTACTCACTGGCTTAGGTGTTTTGAAAAATTTCTGATCGCCTCCGCTGAAACGGTCAAATCGGACGAGGACAAACTGGACGTCCTGACCTCCAAGGTGAACCACCGAGTGTACTCGGTCATCCAGGACGCGACCTCGAACGCGGATGCTATCAAGCTCCTCAAGGACCAGTACACGCGTCCAGTGAACGAGGTGTACGCTAGGCACCTCCTGGGGAGTCGTAAACAACAACCAGGGGAATCGACCGAGGAATACCTTCAGGCACTGTCTGTGCTTGGCCGGGCCTGTGGTTGTAAGGATGTAAAGGCCGCCGTGTACACAGAGGAACTTATCCGGGACACTTTTGTAGCGGGCCACAGGTCCAATTACACCCGACAGCGACTGTTGGAGCAGAGTGACCTCGATCTCAACAAGGCCTCTGAACTCGCACTATCATTGGACGCAGCCTACCGGGGCATGGACGCCTACTCCTCTGCACCGTGGACGCCGTGGGGAACGACAGCCTGGGACACGGTAGGACCGTCTCATAGTGCCGTGCCAACCCAGCCACATCCCAGCAACGGCCCAACTACTGCAGCAGTGTCCCAAGGCCAGACAGCAGTGCCCCAAGGCCAGAAATGCTACTGCTGTGGCCAGGCCAAACACCCCAGAGCGCGCTGCCCGGCAAAAAATGCGATCTGCTTGGGCTGCGGGAAGAAAGGACACTATGCCAGCGTCTGCAGGGCCAAAGCCACCCCGAACCCCAGCAGCGCCGCGTGTGGGCCGTGCGGGCCGCCATCTTGGGCCTCCCCAGCCATGTGCGAACCACCGGAACAGCAGCCATTTTGGACGCCTCCAGCCACATGGGGATCATGGACGCCGCCATCTTGGACGACAGCCGGGACGCAGCAGGCCCCCAACACCGCCTCATCTGCTACCCGCAGCGACACACCGACCCCTACGCTGGCCTCCGTTACGCTGGACCAAGCGAGACCGCACCAGCTGGCTCGGTCCACAATGGACATTAAGGTAAATGGTCACTAAACAATCTGCCTTTTTGACTCTGGGAGCACGGAGAGCTTCATCCACCCCGACACAGTGCGGCGTTGCTCTCTCCCAGTCCTGCCTGCGCACCAGCGGATTTCTATGGCCTCTGAGTCCCAGTCGGCGGACATTGGCGGCTACTGCGTGGTGACACTCGTAGTAGACGGGACTGTGTACGATAATTTTAAACTTCTGGTCCTGCCCCACCTCTGCGCTGCCGTTCTACTGGGGTTAGATTTTCAGTGCCACCTTAAAAGTGTTACGATGGCGTACGGTGGACCCCTACCCCCACTCACAGTCCGCAGCCAGCAGCTTCCAAATTGCCCGCCGCGCACCAGGTGCAACCTCTCCACACTCAGAGTCACCCCCCCCCTCCACTGTTTGCTAACCTCACCCCCGACTGTAAGCCCATCGCCACAAAGAGCAGGCGATACAGTGCCGGGGACAGGGTTTTCATTAAAACCGAAGTGGAGCGGCTCCTGAAGGAGGGGATTATTGAGGGCAGCACCAGCCCCTGGCGAGCCCAGGTTGTGGTCATTAAGACCGGCGAGAAGCAGCGCCTGGTCATCGACTACAGCCAGACAATAAATCGCTACACCCTGCTGGACGCTTACCCACTCCCCGGTATAGCTGATATGGTCAACCAGATCGCGCAGTTCGCGTCTTCTCGACCATTGACCTGAAATCAGCGTACCACCAGCTCCCTATCCACCCTGAGGACCGCCAGTATACTGCCTTTGAGGCAAACGGCCGCCTCTATCACTTCCTTAGGGTTCCCTTTGGCGTCACCAACGGGGTCTCCGTCTTCCAAAGGGAGATGGACCGGATGGTCGATCAAGATGCGTTGCAGGCCACCTTCCCATATCTGGACAATGTGACCATCTGCGGCCATGACTTGCAGGACCATGACGCAAACCTCGAAAAATTCCTCTGCACCGCCAAACTCCTCAACCTAACGTATAACAAGGAGAAGTGCATATTCCGCACAACCTGCCTCGCCATCCTTGGCTGTGTTGTGGAACACGGAGTCATTGGTCCCGACCCCGACCGGATGCATCCCCTTATGGAACTCCCACTGCCCCACTGCCTCAAGGCCCTGAAGAGGTGCCTAGGGTTTTTCTCTTATTACGCCCAGTGGGTCCCCTACTATGCGGACAAGGCCCGTCCGCTGATCAAGTCCACCTCTTTTCCCGTGACGGCAGAGGCCCGCTTAGCCTTCCACCGTATCAAGGAAGACATTGCCAAAGCCACCATGCACGCAGTGGACGAATCCATCCTATTCCAGGTGGAAAGCGACGCGTCCGACTTTGCCCTGGCCACTACCCTTAATCAGGCGGGGAGACCCGTGGCCTTCTTTTCACGAACCCTCCAGGGCCCGGCGACCAGACACTCCGCTGTTGAGAAGGAGGCCCAGGCTATTGTGGAGGCTGTGCATCATTGGAGGCACTACCTGGCCGGAAAACGATTTACCCTGCTCACTGACCAGCGTTCAGTTGCGTTTATGTTTAACAACAAGCAGAGGGGCAAAATCAAAAACGGCAAGATCTTGAGGTGGAGAATCGAACTTTCCACCTACAATTACGAGATCTTGTACCGGCCCGGGAAGCTCAATGAACCCCCGGATGCTCTATCGCGTGGCACCTGCGCCAGCGCGCAGATCGATAGACTGCGGGCCCTCCACAATGACCTCTGCCACCCGGGGGTCACCAGGTTCTTCCACTTCATCAAGGCCCGCAACCTGCCTTACTCCATTGAGGAGGTCAGGACCATGACCAGGAACTGCCAAGTCTGCGCTGAGTGCAAACCGCACTTTTATAAACCAGACAGGGCTCACCTGATAAAAGCCACTCGCCCCTTCGAGCGCCTGAGCGTTGATTTTAAAGGGCCTCTCCCCTCCTCCGACCGCAATGTGTACTTCCTCAACATTATTGATGAGTACTCCCGTTTCCCGTTCGCCATCCCCTGCCCGGACATGACCAGTGCCACGGTCATTAAATGTCTGAACGACCTCTTCACCCTGTTCGGTTTCCCTAGCTACATCCATAGCGACCGGGGCTCATCGTTTATGAGCGACGAACTCCATCAGTACCTGCTCGCTACGGGTATTGCCACAAGCAGGACCACCAGTTACAACCCGCGGGGGAACGGACAGGTGGAAAGAGAGAATGCGACAGTTTGGAAGGCCGCCCTGCTAGCCTTAAAGTCTAGGGGCCTTCCGACCTCCCGCTGGCAGGATGTGCTCCCCGATGCGCTCCACTCTATTCGGTCACTGCTCTGCACTGCCACTAACGCCACCCCTCATGAGAAAATGTTTGCCTTCCCAAGGAAGTCCACATCGGGGACATCGCTACCGCCATGGCTGACGTCCCCAGGGCCGGTCCTACTGAGAAGACACGTGAGGACCCATAAAACGGACCTCCTGGTCGAAAGGGTCGACCTCCTCCACGCCAACCCCCAGTATGCTTACATTGCGTACCCGGACGGGCGGGAGGACACAGTCTCCATACGAGACCTCGCACCCTCGGGGGCCGCAGTAACCCACTACCCACTACCACCCCCCCCCACGACCCGATATCCAGCCCCAGCAGACGGCGGGCCTGGGCCCTGCGACCCGCTCGACACCTACGAGGACTACACACCAGTGCCCCAGCCTACGCGGGACTCGACGCCAGAAGCTTCACTACCCCTGCCGTCGCCACGTCGATCACAGCGGCAGACAAGACCTCCGGAGAGACTCCAATACACTAACTTTTAATACACTTCACCCTGCCGGACTCATTTTTAAACAAGGGGTGAATGTGGTAAACCACTGTTTGTATTCCACTGTGTACATGCCTGTACATGTCTCGGCTGACTCCTCCCACGAGTCCAGGTATAAAGGTGACTGCTCCACAGTCCCTCTGTATTCTGGACCGGTCGACCACTCGAGGCACACCTTCATTCTCTTGTTAATAAAAGCCTGTTAATTACTCGCTTAATCTCAGTCTTTTGAGTTACTGATAGCGCATCAGGTTCACAATTTGGTACTTTGGTAAACAACAAACATTATTAGAAAAGCTACTTTTTTTCAAATTGTTGAGTTTCTTATGGTCTAATACATATGGGTAATTTTATTACCAGGAAGTGTGGGGATAAAAATGAAAAAGTAGGAAACCGGACCTCAACCCAACAACTTCAGGTTTTAAGGGAGGCGAGTTGGGAAGGCGAACAACTAACCTGATCTCCAGAGGCGGTCTCTCATTTAAATATTCTAATGAAGCTGCGTGCCTCTGGTTTTACCTCCATTTCAGATTTAACACTGACCGGCCGGGTTTCCCAGGCCTTGGAAATACCATCAACTGAAGAGAGGCAAGAACGGCTGGATTGAACAGGTAAGTGCCTATCCAGCACTCCTTAAGGACCAGGAGGATCAAGACTTCTTTCCCCCACCCGACCAAGCAAACCTGCTAATCTCCCTGCGATCAGACCACCCCAACCAGCAATCAGACCCCCCATCAGCTGAAAACCACCCCACCTCCTCCCCCCCCGGGTGAAATCTTCGACCCACGACCTCTCCAGACACCGCCCCCACCCCTGCTGACCCCGATCTCTCCCTTCCAGCTTCCGCTCAAGCCTCTACTTCTTGTTTTTTTACATAAGAACATAAGAACATAAGAAATAGGAGCAGGAGTAGGCCAATTGGCCCCTCGAGCCTGCTCCGCCATTCAATAAGATCATGGCTGATCTGATCCCAACCGCCAATCCACTATGACAGGACTATCTCCTGAATCTAACAGAATTAGACACACGAAACAGGAGCAGGATCAGGCTACACGGCCCCTGGGCCCGCTCCGCTACCCACAGGGCCATGACCGATCCGAACCTAGACTCATGTCCAAATTTCTGCCCGCTCCCCGTAACCCTTAATTCCCTTTTCTTCTAGGAAACTGTCTATTTCTGTTTTAAATTTATGTAATGATGTAGCTTCGACAGCTTTTTGGGGCAGCATATTCCATGGACCTACCACCCTCTGAGTGAAGTAGTTCCTCCTCATCTCAGTTTTGAAAGAGCAGCCCCTTATTCTAAGACTATGCCCCCTAGCTCTAGTTTCACCCATCATCTGGAACATCCTCCCTGCATCGACCCGATCCAACCCCTTCATAATCTTATATGTTTCAATAAGATCGCCTCTCATTCTTCTGAACTCCAATGAGTAGAGTCCCAATCTACTCAACCTCTCCTCATATGTCCATCCCCTCATCCCCGGGATCAACTGAGTGAACCTTCTTTGTACTGACTCGAGAGCAAGTATGTCCTTTCTTAAGTATGGACACCAAAACTGTATGCAGTATTCCAGGTGCGGTCTCACCAATACCTTGTACAACTGAAGCAATACCTCCCTATTTTTATATTCTATCCCCCTAGCAATGAAAGCCAACATTCCATTGGCCTTCTTAATCACTTGCTGCACCTGCATACTAACCTTTTGAGTTTCGTGCACTAGGACCCCCAGATCCCTTTGTACTTCAGTACTTTCCAGTTTCTTGCCATTAAGATAATAACTTGCTCTACGATTTTTCCTGCCAAAGTGCATAACATCACACTTTCCAGTATTGTATTCCATCTGCCAAATCTCTGCCCACTTACTTAGCCTGTCTATGTCCCCTTGCAGGTTTTTTATGTCCTCCTCACTCACTACTTTCCCTCCCATCTTAGTATCATCTGCAAACTTTGATGTGTTACACTCGGTCCCCTCCTCCAAATCGTTAATATAGATTGTAAAGAGTTGGGGACCCAGCACTGACCCCTGCGGAACACCACTGGTTACTGATTGCCAGTCTGAGAATGAACCATTTATCCCAACTCTCTGCCTTCTGTTAGATAGCCAATCCTCTATCCATGCCAGAATATTACCCCCAATCCCGTGATTTTTTATCTTAAGCAATAATCTTTTGTGTGGCACCTTGTCAAATGCCTTTTGGAAGTCTAAATACACTACGTCCACTGGTTCACCTTTATCCACCCTATATGTTACTTCCTCAAAGAACTCCAGCAAATTTGTCAAACATGACTTCCCCTTCATAAAACCATGCTGACTTTGTCTTATTAAATTATGATTATCCAAATGTCCTGTTACTGTCTCCTTAATAATGGACTCCAAAATTTTACCTACCACAGATGTTAGGCTAACCGGTCTATAGTTTCCAGCCTTCTGTCTACTGCCCTTTTTAAATAAGGGTGTTACATTAGCAGTTTTCCAGTCTGCCGGGACCTTTGCTGAGTCCAGGGAGTTTTGGAAGATTATTAGCAATGCATCCACAATCCCTACCGCCACTTCCCTCAAGACCCTAGGATGTAAGCCATCAGATCCAGGTGATTTATCCGCCTTGAGTCCCATTATTTTACCGATTACCACTTCCTTAGTGATTTTGATCGTGTTTATCTCCTCCCCCCCTATAGCCCCCTGCTTGTCCAGTGTTGGGATATTCTTGGTGTCCTCTACTGTAAAGACTGATACAAAATATTCATTCAGTGTTTTTGCCATCTCCATACTTCCCACCATTAATTTCCCGGTCTCAACCTCTAAGGGACCAACATTTACTTTAGCCACCCTTTTTCTTTTTATATAACTATAAAAACTCTTACTATCTGTCTTTATATTTTTTGCTAATTTACTTTCATAATCTATCTTCCCTTTCTTAATCAATCTTTTTGTTATTTTTTGCTGTCTTTTAAAGTTTTCCCAATCCTCTATCCTCCCACTAGATTTGGCTACCTTATATGCCCTTGTTTTTAGTCAAATACTATCCTTAATTTCTTTACTTAGCCACGGGTGGCTGTCTTTTCTTTTACACCCTTTTTTTCTCAGTGGAATATACTTTTTTTGGAAGTTGTAAAATAGCTCCTTAAATGTACACCACTGATCATGTATCGTCTTACCCTTTAATCTATTTTCCCAATCCACTTTACTCAATTCCGCTCTCATACCTTCATAGTCTCCTTTATTCAAGCTTAGCACGCTTGTTTGAGATACAACCTCCTCACCCTCTAATTGAATATGGAATTCAACCATGTTATGGTCACTCATTCCAAGGGGATCCTTTACTAGGACATTTTAAATTAATCCTGTCTCGTTACACAGGACCAGATCTAAGGTTGCTTGCCCCCTGGTCGGTTCAGTTACATACTGCTCAAGAAACCCATCCCTAATACACTCGATGAACTCATCCCTCTACACCTCCATCCCCCACCAGGATGGCCTGAGGGTGCTCCGCTTCTTCCTTGAACAGAGGCCCGACCAGTCCCCATCCACCACTATCCTCCTCCGCCTGGCTGAACTTGTTCTCACATTGAACAACTTCTCCTTTAATTCCACTCATTTCCTCCAAATCAAAGGTGTTGCTATGGGTACCCACATGGGTCCTAGCTATGCCTGCCTTTTCGTGGCATATGTGGAACACTCTTTGTTCCAGTCCTCTCAGGTCCCCTCCCTCACCTCTTTTTCCGATACATTGATGACTGTATCGGTGCCGTTTCCTGCTCTCGCCCTGAACTAGACAATTTCATTCACTTTGCCTCCAATTTCCACCCTTCCCTCACTTTCACATGGTCCATCTCTGACTCTTCCCTTCCCTTCCTCGACTTCTCCGTCTCCATCTCTGGGGATAGGTTATTGACCAATATTCACTGCAAGCCCACTGACTCCCACAGCTACCTGGACTACACTTCCTCCCACCCCGCCTCCTGTAAGGACTCTATTCCATTCTCCCAGTTTCTCCGTTTCTGCCACATCTGCTCCGACGATGCCACCTTCCACACCAGTGCTTCCGACATGTCTTCCTTTTTCCTCAACCGAGGATTCCACTCTACCATGGTTAACACGGCCCTCGACCGTGTCCGTTCTATCTCCTGCACTTCTGCCCTCACCCCTGCCCCTCCCTCCCGGAACCACGATAGGGTTCCCCTTGTCCTCACCTTTCACCCCACCAGCCTCCACATTCAACGGATCATCCTCCGCCATTTCCGCCACCACCAAAGTGACCCCACCACCAAACGCATCTTCCCTTCCCCTCCCCTTTCAGCATTCCGTAGGGACCGCTCCCTCCGAGAGACCCTAGTCCACTCCTCTATCACCCCCAGCACCCCTTCCCCTTCGCCTGGCACCTTCCCGTACAAGAGCAGGAGATGTAACACCTGCCCTTATACCTCCCCCCTTCCCACTGTCCAGGGCCCCAAACACCCCTTCCAAGTGAAACAGCGATTTACTTGTACTTCTTGCAATCTGGTATACTGTATTCGCTGCTCACGATGCGGTCTCCTCTACATTGGGGAGACCAAACGCAGATTGGGTGACCGCTTTGCGGAACACCTCCGTTCAGTCCATAAGGGGGACCCCGAGCTTCCGGTCGCCTGTCAGTTTAATTCACCGCTCCATTCCCATTCGAACCTCACCGACCTTGGCCTCTTGCATTATTCCACGGAAGCTCAACGTAAACTCGAGGAACAGCACCTCATCTTCCGATTAGGCACTTTACAGCCTTCCAGACTCAATATCGAGTTCAACAATTTCAGATCATAACCTCGGCCCCTATTACATTTTTACTTATATGTTTTATCCACACCTTTGTTTTGGTTTTTCCCCCCCCCTTTCCTTTTTTTTTCTCCCTCCCACATGGCAGCTGTCTCCCGTTCTGCCAGCGCATTTCACACCTAATCTAGAGCTGTCTTTTGTCTCCACTAGTCTTTTCACCATCTCGTCTGGTTTTGAATACCTCTTAATGTCTCTTCTTCTCTTTTGTTCTCTCCCAGCCCGGCCTCTTAATCTATTTCATTCCCTGTGCCTCTTTAGTCTTGATAAAGGGTTTTGACCCGAAACGTCAACTCTAATTTCTCTCCACGGATGTTGTCTGGCCTGCTGAGTTTTTCCAGCATTTTCTGTTGTTATTTCGGATTTCCAGCATCTGCAGTATTTTGATATCTTACCTTATTGAAGAGTATTTTTAATTTATAAATGAGTGATAACATTTTATTTTTCTATTTTTTAGAACTCTTATGCTGGTAAAAGCAGACCTTATGCCTGCTTTTACCAGGCGTAAGAAGTTGACAGGCATTCAGTGAGTGGAAGTTGTGTAAATAGTGCAACTCTTCACCTGCAGAGGCCCATCTCCTGGGGATGCAGAGGATCTGTGAAGAGAATTTTTGACAGATCGCAAGTGCCAGGTTTTAACGCATGGGCTTCGCATGCCTAAACCCAGAACTTGCGCGGCCCCTACGGGCACATACACACCCCGTATGCACCCATAGGGGTCACAAAATACAGCCTATTATCTTACAGTGGGATGGGATGGCAGCTCATATATGCAGGAGTTACGTATGGATGGCTCTTCATGGGAGAGTCATGTGATAGTTTTATTGAGGGTGGTCCACTGCCATTTCAAGGAACAGTCTGGGAATGCAGTGGGATCTATTTTAGCAGAATTTGTCTCTTATTGTGAGTTCCTGTAGCTATCTTGCTGGCATTGATTTGTTATCTTGCACCTGCTCCTCATCTTGTTGGGACACTTCAAGCTCCTAAATCTTCTGGTCTTGGCCGCCTAGTCCATCAAGGGCCTTTTCTAATGACTGTGCAGCATGCAGCAAGCCTCAAGGATCTAGGAAATCCTCACATGGCTATTGACATGAATCAACTGAGCGGCCTGCGGGTGGCGCTGTCCAGGGAGAGTATAAATACTCGGGCATGGGCCCAGCTTGCGCAGGACATTCTTAACAGGAACTAGTGAAGGACACAACTAGACCTCCATGTTGAAAACAGTTGATTAAAGCTTTGTTTAACGCTTAGACCATGTGCCTAGAAGTTTTCTTACGTCAACTATTATAGTAATCTGGGATGTTATGATTAAGGTTATCCACCAGGTGGTGCTGTAGCCAATGCTGCTACTAAGGTCAGAGGTTTGCTTCCTGTTAAGGTCAGAGGTTTGCTTCCTGTATAGGTCAGCACAAGGTGGAATGCCAGGATGCTGATGCAGACTGTCTGTAAACGTGTTTCCCAGTTGTTAATAAAGTACTCGTGTTAATTCTAACATCTAGCCTCTTTGAGTTCCTTGTTCCACTTTCTGGATTTATCACATTTGGCGATGAGGCAACTAAAGGACCCTGCATAAAGAAGATAAGCCTGCCGGGACGTTTAAACAACAAAATCATGAGCTAAAGTTAGCTACAAGCTGGAAGAGAGCATGGCTGCCACGGTAGGAACGGTTTCCGCTTTTGATATTCAAGCACAAACCTGGGAAGAATATTGTGAAGTGTTGGGTTATTTTTTCGAAGCAAATGAAATAAATGATGCCGGAAAAAGGAAAGCCATTCTGCTTAGTTCAGTGGGAAGCCAAACCTACAGTTTGATGAAAAATCTGCTCAGTCCTGAAAAGCTTGGAGACAAATCATTTGTTGAATTAGTGGCTTTGCTAAAAGAACATTTCAACCCTAAGCCTAGTGAGACTGTACAGCGGTTCAAGTTTAATTCAAGGAACAGGAAAGAGGAAGAGAGCATAATGGACTATGTAGCTGTGTTGCGTAAATTAGCACAAGATTGCAATTATGGGAACAACCTAAAGGGAATGCTGCGAGATAGGCTAGTTTGTGGAATTATGGACAACCGAATGCAGGATAGATTATTATCCGAGACTAGGCTTACTTATGAAAAAGCATTGGAACTTGCTCAAGCCATAGAGACAGCGAACCGAGATGTAAAAGAAATACAGGGTTCAGACAGGGCTAATGCTACACAAGTTGCAGGTCAGGTTGTTGTGCACAAGTTGAACATGCGTCAGAAACCATAACATGAGCATGTAAAGGCATGTTATAGATGCAAGGGCGATCACCTGGTGAGTGAATGCTGTTTTCTGGAGGAAAAGTGCTACAAGTGTGGGAAACAAGGACATATAAAACGAGCTTGCAGGGCAAAATCACCTGTGGAGGAATCCAAACCAAAAGGGGTAGGACAGCAAAACCAAGGGAGAGAAGTGAAAAAACATGGAGCACACCACATCAGCGGGGAAGCTGAGGAAGAAGAGGACATGTTCATAATGTATAGCATGTTAGAGAACATTCCAAAAGTGGCTCCTATCACATTGCAACTGAGAGTAAATGACTCTAAGGTGAACTTTGAAGTGGATACAGGGTGCGGCGTGACCATAATGTGTAATGATCAATAACATGTCATTCTATAGTGGACACTAGGTGGAGCCGTAGAGCTGTGTAGAGCTGTATATAAGACTACACTACCCAGCTATATATAAATTAAGACTACATTACCCATGAGGCACTAGGCTACCCACAAGGCAGCAGTCAAGATGGAAGCCTCTACAGATACTGTACCAGTCCACATGTGCTCAATAAAGTAACTAGCAAAAGCTAGCTGTGTTCATAAAAAGAATGTCTATTTATTAACGAACATAAGATGGTACCAGGGTGGTGAAGATCTGCTGCAAATTGTGAAAAGCGACATGGAGAATTTGAATCCACCAGAGCGTTTGAAACTCACAGGAAACATCGACTACAATTGGCAGATGCTTAAACAACAATTCGAACTCTACATTGCAGCCATCGGATTCGGTACGAAGCCAGACGCAAGGAAGATAGCGTTGCTGCTTACGGTTGCAGGCCCACAGGCGATAGAGGTATTTAATATTGTATTTAATCCAGTGGAGAACAGAGAAAAATTAGAAGATGTGCTAAAAAAATTTGATGCACATTGCTCTCCCAAAAAGAATGAGACCTATGAAAGATACATCTGTTCTCGGACACAGCAGCAAAATGAGACTTTTGATAGCTTTATAACTGATCTGAAACTGAAAGCACAGACATGTAATTTCTCTGAGCTCAAAGCATCCATGATTCGTGACCAGATTGTGTTTGGTATTCATGATAAAAAAGTCAGGGAATGTCTGTTGAGAGAAACCGAACTAAATTTGGAAAATGCGGTGAAAATATGCCAAGCCAGCGAGCTAGCTCAAAAGCACACGAAGACTTACAGTGAAATCAATAATGGTGCGATTGTAATGAGTGATAATGCTGCTGTCGGTGCTGTGTCCTATAAGGGGAAGAAACATGGGCAGAACAGAAATGAAAAGCAATCGGAGGATGAAATTTTTAATTGTAAACGCTGCGGTTACAAACACCAGTAAGACAATGCCCAGCGTTTGGAAAAATGTGCACAAAGTGTAATGGAAAGAATCACTTTGCCAAACAATGCTTTTCAAAAGTACAAACTAAGAAAGGGCAACGAGTTAATGTAATTGAGGACACTGATTTAAGTGAGACATTTTTTGTAGGAATGGTGTCATGTGACAATATCAAAAAGGATACAGAAAATGTGCAGCCCTCAGAAATGGACAATGCTGAACATAAAGTTAATGCAGTAAAAGAGGACAAATGGATGATCCCACTGCAGGTAAATGGAGCATTAGTTACCTTGAAACTAGACACTGGGGCAAAAGCAAACTTAATCAGTATGAGTGACATTAACAATATGAAAGAAAAGCCCAAAATACAGAAAAAGTCAGTACTACTGAAGGACTATAATGGACAGAAAATAGATAGCTTAGGTGTATGCAGACTTAAAGTGACAGTCAAAGACAAAGTGCATCATCTCATGTTTTCTGTTGTGGCTGAAAGGCTTGATTCACTACTGGGTGACAAAGCTTGTGAGGACTTAGAACTGGTCAAAAGAGTCTACCGTATAAACTGTGCCATAAGCAGACCAGATGACTCGGTGGATTTTGTAGTGAATAATTTCCAGGATGTGTTCAAAGGATTTGGAGTTCTACCATTCACTTACAAGATCCAGCTAAAGCAGGATGCTCAGCCAGTGGTACATGCTCCACGAAGAGTTCCAGCACCCCTGCGTGACCGGCTCAAGAATGAACTGGACAGAATGACCACACTAGGAGTCATCAGGAAAGTCGAAGAGCCAACAGACTGGGTTAACTCCATGGTATGTGTAAAGAAAAAGAACAATGATCTAAGAGTATGCATGGATCCAAAGGACTTAAATGCAAACATAAAACGTGAACACTACCAGATTCCCAAGCGAGAAGAAATCACCAGTGAAATGTCAGGTGCCAGATACTTTACAAAGCTCGATGCCTCACAAGGATTTTGGCAACTAAAACTGGATGAAGCGAGCACCAAATACTGTACCTTCAACACACCATTTGGCAGGTATTGTTTCCTCAGAATGCCTTTCGGGATAATATCTGCATCTGAAATCTTTCATAGAGCGATGGAACACATAATTGAAGGTCTGGAAGGAGTTCGGGTCTCTGTTGATGACATCATTATCTGGGGCTCCACACTGAAAGAACACAATGAGAGACTGACTAAAGTGCTACAGAGCATACGCCGGAATGGACTGAAGCTCAACAAAGCCAAGTGTCAGTTTGGCGTCCAGGAAGTCACTTTCCGAGGAGATAATCTATCTGGTAAAGGAATAGAGCCAGATATGGAAAAAGTAAACGCCATACTCAAAATGCCCCGACCCACTGACAAAAAAGGAGTGCTACGCATCATGGGGATGATAAACTTCATTGGAAAGTTCATTCCTAACTTGTCAGCCAAGACAGCCTGTCTGCGAGACCTGCTACATAAAACAAATGAGTTCACATGGACAGAAAAACATGAACAAGAGTGGATAAACCTCAAAACAGTGCTGACAACCACACCTGTACTCACCTTCTTTGACCCAACAAAAAGAATCAAAGTGTCAACGGATGCATCAAAAGATGGCCTAGGTGCGGTCTTGCTACAAGCAGAGGGTGAAGATTGGAAGCCTGTTGCCTATGCCTCCAGGTCTATGACTGATACTGAGTGTCGATACGCCCAGATTGAAAAGGAATGTCTAGGCTTGGTAGTTGGACTAGAAAAGTTTCATGGCTACATATATGGACTTCCCACCTTCACAGTTGAGACAGACCACAGCCCTCTGGTTGCCATCATAAAAAAAAAACCTGAATGAGATGTCTCCAAGGATTCAACGACTCATGATGAAGCTGCAAAGATATGACTTTGAACTGATCTACACACCAAGCAAATAAATAGTGTTAGCAGATGCACTATCCCGAGCACCCACAATGAGTCATGTGAGCTCTACTGAAGAAGACGTGGATGTTCATGTGAGTATGGTCACTGCTGCGCTGCCCGTGTCAGACACAAAATCAAAGCAAATAGCAGAAGAAACAGTAAAACATACAGGCCTAGAAATTCAGTTGCGTTCGCCAGCCGTTTGCGCCATAAGAGGGGTAGATTTCGAGCGCTAGGCACTTAGCGCCCGGGCGCAGGCTGATCTGCGCCTACGCCCAACTTCAGTTGACATTTAGCGCCAGCGCCCGCTCAGCTGCGCGCGCAGCTTATGACGTCATTTCGTCGTGCAACGTTGTTTGTGCGCCCCAAACCGGAACTTCAGTGGCGCCCGCCCAATGTGGGCGTGGCGCTGTTAAGAACTGTGAAGTGGAACGCAGCAGAGGCCCTGCGGGCCTCGGGGAGCGCTAATTAAAGGGCACTCAGACTGGACTATAAAGGCCAGCCATTTTGCTGCAATGACTTTAGTGCTTTGCATTTCTGGACAGAGACCAAGGAACAGACCTTACTGATTTGGGACAACATAGGAGAGGTATTTTTGGCTTCTGGCCAGAGCTTGGAAATTTGACTCATTGTGATTTCACTGTTTGCAAGTATATTATGGGGGCTGCACGGGGTTCCAACCCTCAGTTCCAGCATTATGTGCGAAGGGTTTGCAGACGCTGTGTGAGAGGGGCAGCCATGCCTAGACGCAGAGGGGCCATCAGGTGTCGGCAACGTAGGCCTTACCCACTCAGGGAATACCGGCAGCAGGTGTCCTATCTCACCATGACTGTCGCGCATTGTGTTAAGAGGCTGCGCTTCAGAAGGGAGGTGGTTGCAGAGATCTGCCAGCTGCTTCACAGAGATCTGCGTCCACAGCTGATGTGCAGGATGTCTCTGTTGGTGGAAGTGAAGGTCACGGTGGCTCTGAACTTTTATGCAAGCGGCTCCTTCCAAGCCGCTGCTGGGGACATAGCGAACATCTCCCAGTTCGCCGTGCATCGCTGCATCCGGCAGGTCACCGATGCCCTTTTCGCAAGGAGACACCAATTCATCTCCTTCCCCATGACCCTAGAGAGGCAGGAGCAGCGTGCAGTCGGATTTGCGAGGATCGCCGACTTCCCCATGGTGCAGGGCGCCATTGACTGCACGCATGTGGCTATGCGGGCACCTATCGACAATGCCGAGGATTACCGCAACTGGAAGGGCTACCATTCCCTCAATGTACAGCTGGTGTGTGACCACAGGCAGCGCATCCTAGCTGTCAATGCCCGCTTTCCAGGAAGCAGCCACGATGCATTTATCCTGCGCCAGACTACTGTGGCTGACATGTTCCAGGCACAGCCTCCCCCAAGAGGATGGCTTATCGGGGACAAAGGCTATCCTTTGTGTACATGGTTCATGACCCCGCTCCGCGCGCCCAGGACCCCTGCTGAGGAGGCATACAACGAAAGCCATCAAGCCACAAGGAACATCATAGAGCAAACGATTGGCGTCCTCAAGCAACGGTTCCGCTGCCTGGATCGTTCCGGCGGATCTCTACAGTGTTCGCCGGATAGAGTCTCCCAGTTCGTCGTCGTTTGCTGCATGCTGCACAACCTGGCTATCCGCAGGACTCAGGCACTGCCACCTCACGTTGGACCACCACCTCAGGAGGACGAGCAGGAGGACCATGAGGAGGAGGAGGAGGAGGAGGAGGAGTACCAGCCCAGGAGGGAGCCACAAGGTCCAAGGGCCGTCCGCCGGCGGCTTATTGAACGACACTTCTAGGCCCCCTCTCAGGGAATGGCTTGTGGCAATGAACGCACCTGAATGCAGCCGCTCCGCAAGCCCTCAGCCGGTTAACGCAAGAACCACTTGAAACATGACACATGGACAAGCTGAATAAATAAAAAGCTTTATTTAACAAACTCAGGGCCCTTCCCACATGAAACACAAAAACAGACAAGACCCCCAAAAAACAGTCAAAAACATATCTCACTCCCACAACCTGCGGAGGAATAACAAAACTTGTCCATCCAATTGGCCTTCATCCTCGGCCTTACCAAGACAAACCCCCCCATACAGAACACAAACACCCCCATCTAAAAAAACATTTGCCTTCATCTTCGGCCTTACCAAAATAAGCCACCCCCATACAGAACACAAACACCCCCATATAAAAAAACATCTGGCAACACACTCTACTTGGTGTGCTGAGAGGGCGAGTCCTTGTGCAGGCTTCTCCGGCCCCTGCCCGACCTGCTGCTCCACCTCAACCTGGGCCCTGTGTGTGTTGCAAGGCTGGGGGAAGGCTCCTGAGGGGCACAATGCGTGACGGAAGATGCCCTTGGGGGTCGGCCTAGACGAGGTCCGGCCCTGGAGGGGCCGGCTGCTGACTGCTGCAGCTGTGGCTGGGCAGCATCAGTCTCTGCAGCAGCTCGTCGCAGCTTTGCTGGGGGAGTGGCAGTGGCGGCTGCAGCAATGGGGGCAAGCTGGCTGATGCCAGGCGCTCGCTGGTTGCCAGAGACACTGGCACTCGGCCGGGCTGGCACTGCAGCAAGCGCAGCAATCTGGTGAAGGCCAGACCGCTGTGCTGCAGCAGCGCGGCGGGTGCCCTGGCGATGCGTCCGTGACACAGCGAGTGTGGCAGAAGTGAGTGCCCGTACTGCCCTGGTCTGTGCCCGCATCAGACCAGCCAGTGTCTGCACGGCACCACTCATGAACTCTCGACTCGCGTCCTGTGCTGCCGCGAGTTGGTCGACACTCCTGGCCTGTGCTGCCGTGAGTTGCTCGACACCCCTGGCCTGTGCTGCTGCGAGTTGTTCGACACCCCTGGCCTGTGAGTCCCCGAAATCGGCCACACTATGAGCCAGGGACTCAATGGCCTGAGGCAACTGTGCCACGACCCCCATGAACTCGGTGTGGCGCCGGTCCGAGTCCGCGGACATTTGATCAAGGAGGCGCACCTCCTGGGCGAGGACCGTCTCCGGACTGGAGGCCGGACTCTCCCTCTGGGGAGAAGGCCGCCGAGCTGGCCGACCCTTCCCACGTGGCTGGACGCCACTGGGCCCAGCAACTGCCCTCCCCTGCAACACTTCCCCCCTCTGGGGAGAAGGCAGCCGTGCTGCCCGACCCTTCCCGCGTGGCTGGACGCCACTGGGCCCAGGAGCTACACCCCCCTGCAACACTTGCCCCCTCTGGGGAGAAGGCAGCCGTGCTGCCCGACCCTTCCCGCGTGGCTGGACGCCACTGGGCACAGGAGCTACACCCCCCTGAAACACTTCCCCCTGGCTCTCTTCCAGGCAAGACGTGTCCCCTCCATTGCCATCCCCTGGCGCGGATGAGGGTTCCCCCGATGTGCCGCCTTCCTCTTGGTCCTCGTCGTCCTCCTCTTCTGAGGGACTGACACTCGCAGCTTCAGGGACCTCCTCCTCACCAGCTGAAAGCAGGAAGGCACAAGAGTAGCTTTAGAGTGAGGACAGGGCGTCAGCGAGGGAGGAATGAGTGGTGGCATTATGCGCATTGGTGGGACAGTGGCAAAGGATGTAGATTTGAAGCGCAGGGGGAACGAGAGAGGTCCAAACGGTCATGTCCTTACCATTGGGGCCCAGCACAGGGTCGGCATCTCCAATAGCAACGGGGCCAATCACCCGGGCACGCATGAGTCGAGCCACACGCTCCTCCAGCTCACTGAGCTCCTGGAACTGGACACGGCCTCCCCCGGTGACAGTCCGGCTCTTCAGATTCTGCACCAGCTTGGCCTGCAAGAGAAAGGACGGCCTCTAAGTACAGTGTGGTGCCCTGTTGTTGTGTGCACTGCCTCCCATGGTCGAATAGCTTGGCCAGTGTGGTGCCCTGTGGTTGTGTGCACTGCCTCCCATGGTCGAATAGCTTGGCCAGTGTGTCAAGTGCAGAAAGTGCTATTGATGATCATGCCAGTGCCATAGCTGCTGGAGGAGGGCTGGCCATTAGGCTTTTGAGGTCCCTTTGCCCATAATGTGAGGTGCACATGCAAGGATGAGGAGGACACTGGAAAGGGTACTCACCCTGACCGTCCGAGTGAGGTCGTTAAACTTCTTGCGGCATTGGTCACCAGTGCTGGGGACATCGCTGTTGGCTGTGACCCTCTGGGCGATTTCCCTCCAGGCTCTCCTGTACAGCCTCTTGGGAGTCTTCTTGCCACTGTCCGGGCACAAGATATCTCTGTTCTTCTCCAAACCCCTAAGCAGCACCCTCAAAGCATGGGCAGAGAAGCGCTGCGCTCGCTCACGGGCCCTCTGCATCGTTGCTGGCGCTATTTCTCTCCAGCAGCAGTGTTTAGGCCTAGCTGGAGGGCTGCAGTATGCAGGGCGTGGCAGCAGACCAAGTCGACCCTTCCCCCTTTAAGAGCTGGCCGGCGTCAGGGTGTTTGCTGTCAATCAAAACATGACCGCACCTGCGCTGCGCCCGGCCTCGGCGGTATGAGTCTGCACCGCCGGCTTAGCGCCTAAGGATAGGGGTGCAACGCCAGTTTTAGCGCTCGCCCAAACTCCTTGGCCAAAGCTACTGAATATCGGCAAAGTGGCCTCTACTTTCCGGCGGGCGCAAACGTTAGCGCCCGCCCGACTTTACCGCCCCAAACGTGGCTATACTGAATTTCTAGGCCACAGTATTACAAACAGTAATAGAGAACACTCATCATGGGTGGCCAAAAGGTTCCTGTCCAAAATATTTTCACATAAGGTCAGAATTGAGTGTCGCAAGTGGACGATTACTAAAACAGAACAGAATAGTCATTCCACAGGCTCTACATCAAGACATACTCAAAAGGATTCACGAGGGACACCTCGGAATTGAAAAATGCAAGAGAGCAAGAGACACTGTTTATTGGCCTGGCATAAATAAGGACATTGAGAACATGATAGGCAAATGTGAGACATGTCAGAAACACCAAAACAAACAAGCAAAGGAACCAATGATAGTAGCTGACATACCAACAGCAGCATGGCAAAAGGTTGGTATGGACCTTTTTCATTTAAATGGTAAAGACTATCTAATAGTGATTGACTACTATTCTAACTATCCTGAGATGGCGCTGCTCTCAAGCACCACAGCAAGCAGTGTCATGATGCATGTGAAATCAATCTTCGCCAGACATGGAATTCCCAGGATTGCCGTTAGCGACAATGGTCCGTGCTTCAACTGTAAGGAGTGGCAACAGTTTGCAGCACATTATGACTTTCAGCACATCACATCCAGTCCTTTGTATGCTCAGTCAAATGGTAAGGCAGAGAAAGGTGTTCAAGTTCTCAAGCAGCTACTGAAGAAAGCGACAGAAAGCAAGTCTGATCCTTATCTCGCCCTGCTGAGCTACTGAGCCTCGCCTTTAGACTGTGGTTCTTCACCTGCTGAACTACTAATGGGTCGCAAGTTGCGCACCACGCTACCCTGCTGTGCAAAAGAACAGCAAAGTGAGGAACTGAGACAGAGACTTCAACTGTTAAAGCTGAAACAGAAATCATACTATGGCAAGTCATCCAAAACTCTAAAACCATTGACAAAGGATGATGTTGTCAGGATTGAGGATCCAGATGCATGGAACAGGAAAGCTACAGTTCTTGAGGAAGTAGGACCACTGTTAGAACTGAGGAAGGACAGATTCTCAGGAGGAACCGCCGTTCCCTCCTAAAAACACAAGAGACTATTCAAGACCAGATTGATGACAATGCCGCAACTGCATCTTGTCATTCACCGCCAGAACAATCTCATGAAGACACATCAGACTTACCCGTGTTGAGAAGATCTACACGTGAAGTAAAAGAGCCTGATAGATTTAATCTTTGAGTACAATGTAAAGCTTTGAAAATGTGTTGACTGTTTTGAAAATGTTTATGTTTATAGAGCATTAACAAAAGTGTTACTGATATTATCTTTATTGTTTTCTTGAAAGTTGATTGATATTGATTTTGTTAAACCTCAAAGAAAGGGGGATGTAATGATCAATAACATGTCATTCTATATTGGCACTAGGTGGAGCCGTAGAGCTGTGTAGAGCTGTATATAAGACTACACTACCCAGCTACATATATATATATTAAGACTACATTACCCATGAGGCACTAGGCTACCCACAAGGCAGCAGTCAAGATGGAAGCCTCTACAGATACTGTACCAGTCCACATGTGCTCAATAAAGTAACTAGCAAAAGCTAGCTGTGTTCATAATAAGAATGTCTATTTATTAACGAACAAGGCAGAGTACTCAAAATTGTGGAACTGTGCAAAAGTTCCAGAGTTAAAGCCTTGCTCCCTGCATCTTAAAACATACAGGTGAACAAGTAGCGACATTAGCTCTAGCAAATGTAACTGTGCAACACAGGGACACAGTGGAACAGCTACCTGTAGTTATAGTGTCGGGTACCGGACCCAGGCCTAGAAATTCAGTATAGCCACTTTTGGGGCGGTAAAGTTGGGCGGGCGCTAAAGTTAGCGCCCGCCGGAAAGTGGAGGCCACTTCGCCGAAATTCAGTAGCTTTGGCCAAGGAGTTTGGGCGAGCGCTGAAACTTGCGTTGCACTCCTATCTTTAGGCGCTAAGCCGGCGGTGCGGACTGATAACGCCGAGGCCGGGCGCAGCGCAGGTGCGGTCATGTTTTGATTGACAGCAGACACCCTGACGCCGGCCAGCTCTTAAAGGGGGAAGGGTCGACTTTGTCTGCAGCCACGCCCTGGATAGTGGAGCCCTGCAGCTAGGCCTGAACACTGCTGGTGGACCCAAATAGCGCCTGAAGCCATGCAGAAGGCCCGCGAACGAGCGCAGCGCTTCTCAGAGCATGCTTTGAGGGTGCTGCTTAGGGGGTTGGAAAAGAACAGAGAGATCTTGTGCCCGGACAGTGGCAAGAAGGCTCCCAGGAGGCAGTACAGGAGAGCCTGGAGGGAAATCGCCCTGAGGGTGTCAGCCAACAGCGATGTCCCCAGGACTGCTGACCAATGCCGCAAGAAGTTCAACGACCTCAGTCGGTTGGTCAGGGTGAGTACCCTTTCCAGTGTCCTCCTCATCCTTGTATGTGCACCTCACATTATGGGCAAAGGGACCTCAAAGGCCTAATGGCCAGCCCTCCTCCCGCAGCTATGGCACTGGCATGATCATCAATAGCACTCTCTGCACTTGACACACTGGCCAAGCTATTCGACCATGGGAGGCAGTGCACACAACAACAGGGCACCACACTGTACTTAGAGGCCGTCCTTTCTCTTGCAGGCCAAGCTGGCGCGGAATTTGAAGAGCCAGACTGTCACCGGGGGAGGCCGTCCCCAGTTCCAGCAGCTCAGTCAGCTGGAGGAGAGCGTGGCTCGACTCGTGCGTGGCCGGGTGACTGGCCCCGTTGCTATAGGAGATGCCGACCCTGTGCTGGGACCCAATGGTAAGGACATGACCGTTTGGACCTCTCTGGTTCCCCTTGCGCTTCAGATCTACATCCTTTGCCACTGTCCCACCAATGCGCATAATGGCACCACTCATGCCTCCCTCGCTGATGCCCTGTCCTCACTCTAAAGCTACTCTTGTGCCTTCCTGCTTTCAGCTGGTGAGGAGGAGGTCCCTGAAGCTGAGAGTGCCAGTCCCTCGGAAGAGGAGGACGACGAGGACCAAGAGGAAGGCGGCACATCGGGGGAACCCTCATTCGCGCCAGGGGATGGCAATGGAGGGGACACGTCTTGCCTGGAGGAGAGCCAGGGGGAAGTGTTGCAGGGGGGTGTAGCTCCTGGGCCCAGTGGCGTCCAGGCACGCGGGAAGGGTCGGGCAGCACGGCTGCCTTCTCCCCAGAGGGGGGAAGTGTTGCAGGGGAGGGCAGTTGCTGGGCCCAGTGGCGTCCAGGCACGCGGGAAGGGTCGGGCAGCTCGGCGGCCTTCTCCCCAGAGGGGGGAAGTGTTGCAGGGGAGGGAAGTTGCTGGGCCCAGTGGCGTCCAGGCACGCGGGAAGGTTCGGGCAGCTCGGCGGCCTTCTCCCCAGAGGGAGAGTCCGCCCTCCAGTCCGGAGACGGTCCTCGCCCAGGAGGAGTGCCTCCTTGATGAAATGTCCGCGGCCTCGGAGCGGCGCCACAACGAGTTCATGGGGGTTGTGGGACAGTTGCCTCAGGCCATTGAGTCCCTGGCTCATAGTGTGGCCAATTTCGGGGACTCACAGGCCAGGGGTGTCGAGCAACTCGCGGCAGCACAGGCCAGGGGTGTCGAGCAACTCGCGGCAGCACAGGCCAGGGGTGTCGACCAACTCGCGGCAGCACAGGACGCGAGTCGCGAGTTCATGAGTGGTGCCGTCCAGACACTGGCTGATCTGATGCGGGCACAGACCAGGGCAGTTCGCGCACTCACTTCTGCCACACTCGCTGTGTCACGGAAGCATCGCCAGGGCACCCGCCGCCCTGCTGCAGCACAGCGGTCTGGCCTTCACCAGATTGCTGCGCTTGCTGCAGTGCCAGGCCGGCCGAGTGCCAGTGTCTCTGGCGACCAGCGAGCGCCTGGCATCAGCCAGCTTGCCCCCATTGCTGCAGCTGCCACTGCCACTCCCCCAGCCAAGGTGCGACGAGCTGCTGGAGAGACTGATGCTGGCCAGCCACAGCTGTAGCAGTCAGCAGCCGGCCCCTCCAGGGCCGGACCTCGTCTAGGCCAACCCCCAAGGGCATCTGCCGTCACGCATTGTGCCCCTCAGGAGCCTTCCCCCAGCCTTGCAACACCGACAGGGCCAAGGTTGAGGCGGAGCAACAGGTCGGGCAGGGGCTGGAGAAGCCTGCACAAGGACTCGCCCTCTCGGCACACCAAGTAGAGTGTGTTGCCAACTGTTTTTTTTATATGGGGGTGTTTGTGTTCTGGAGGGGGGGGGCTTATTTTGGTAAGGCCGAAGATGAAGGCAAATGTTTTTTTTTATGGGGGTGTTTGTGTTCTGGAGGGGGGGGCTTATTTTGGTAAGGCCGAGGATGAAGGCCAATTGGAAGGACAATTTTTGTTATTCCTCCGCAGGTTGTGGGAGTGAGATATGTTTTTGACTGTTTTTTGGGGGTCTTGTCTGTTTTTCTGTTTCATGTGGGAAGGGCCCTGAGTTTGTTAAATAAAGCTTTTTATTTATTCAGCTTGTCCAGGTGTCATGTTTCAAGTGGTTCTTGCGTTAACCGGCTGAGGGCTTGCGGAGCGGCTGCATTCAGGTGCGTTCATTGCCACAAGCCATTCCCTGACAGGGGGCCTAGAAGTGTCGTTCAATAAGCCGCCGGCGGACGGCCCTTGGACCTTGTGGCTCCCTCCTGGGCTGGTACTCCTCCTCCTCCTCCTCCTCCTCATGGTCCTCCTGCTCGTCCTCCTGAGTTGGTGGTCCAACGCGAGGTGGCAGTGCCTGAGTCCTGCGGATAGCCAGGTTGTGCAGCATGCAGCAAACGACGACGAACTGGGAGACTCTATCCGGCGAATACTGTAGAGATCCGCCGGAACGATCCAGGCAGCGGAACCGTTGCTTGAGGACGCCAATCGTTTGCTCTATGATGTTCCTTGTGGCTTGATGGCTTTCGTTGTATGCCTCCTCCGCAGGGGTCCTGGGCGCGCGGAGCGGGGTCATGAGCCATGTACACAAAGGGTAGCCCTTGTCCCCAATAAGCCATCCCCTTGGTGGAGGCTGTGCCTCGAACATGTCAGCCACAGTAGTCTGGCGCAGGATAAATGCATCGTGGCTGCTTCCTGGAAAGCGGGCATTGACAGCTAGGATGCGCTGCCTGTGGTCACACACCAGCTGTACATTGAGGGAATGGTAGCCCTTCCAGTTACGGTAATCCTCGGCATTGTCGATAGGTGCCCGCATAGCCACATGCGTGCAGTCAATGGCGCCCTGCACCATGGGGAAGTCGGCGATCCTCGCAAATCCGACTGCACACTGCTCCTGCCTCTCTAGGGTCATGGGGAAGGAGATGAATTGGTGTCTCCTTGCGAAAAGGGCATCGGTGACCTGCCGGATGCAGCGATGCTCAGCGAACTGGGAGATGTTCGCTATGTCCCCAGCAGCGGCTTGGAAGGAGCCGCTTGCATAAAAGTTCAGAGCCACCGTGACCTTCACTTCCACCGACAGAGACGTCCTGCACATCAGCTGTGGACGCAGATCTCTGTGAAGCAGCTGGCAGATCTCTGCAACCACCTCCCTTCTGAAGCGCAGCCTCTTAACACAATGCGCAGCAGTCATGGTGAGATAGGACACCTGCTGCCGGTATTCCCTGAGTGGGTAAGGCCTACGTTGCCGACGCCTGATGGCCCCTCTGCGTCTAGGCATGGCTGGCCCTCTCACACAGCGTCTGCGAGCCCTTCGCACATAATGCTGGAACTGAGGGTTGGAACCCCATGCAGCCCCCATAATAAACTTGCAAACAGTGAAATCACAATGAGTCTAATTTCCAAGCTCTGGCCAGAAGCCAAAAATACCTCTCCTATGTTGTCCCAAATCAGTAAGGTCTGTTCCTTGGTCTCTGTCCAGAAATCCAAAGCACTAAAGTCATTGCAGCAAAATGGCTGGCCTTTATAGTTCAGTCTAAGTGCCCTTTAATTAGTGCTCCCCGAGGCCCGCAGGGCCTCTGCTGCGTTCCACTTCACAGTTCTTAACAGCACCACACCCACATTGGGCGGGCGCCACTGAATTTCCGGTTTGGGGCGCACAAACAGCATTGCACGACGAAATGACGTCATAAGCTGCGCGCGCAGCTGAGCGGGCGCAAACACTTTGCGCCGGCGCTAAATGTCAACTGAAGTTGGGCGTAGGCGCAGATCGGACTGCGCCCGGGCGCTAAGTGCCTAGTGCTGGAAATCTACCCCTCTTAAGGCGCTAACGGCTGGCGAACGCTACTGAATTTCTAGGCCCAAATCTGTTAGGTCGGGGCTGGATAAAAGAACTTAAATTAGACTGGGGAGCAGTACATCAAATAGATGCGGGCAAACAGTTGACTTTGCAAGAAGTGTTGAGTGAACATGAGAGTGTGTTCAAGGAGGAACTTGGCACATTTAATGGCCCCCCAGCTAAGACTTATGTAGACAAGGAGGCACCGACAAGGTTTTTTAAACAACGACCTGTGCCTTATGCCATGAAGCCAAAGGTAGAGGCTGAGCTTGACCGTCTATTGAGAGAGAACATACTGGAGCCGGTGAAATGTTTGGAATGGGCAGCTCCCATAGAACCCGTTTTAAAACCGGACAATTCGGTAAGACTCTCTGGAGACTATAAATTGACTGTCAATCGGGTGTCCAAACTAGAGCAGTATCCTATTCCCAAAACAGAGGATCTCTTTGCAAACCTGGCTGGAGGAAAGAAATTCACAAAGTTGGATATGAGTCATGCCTACTTGCAGATTACACTGGATGACGAATCAAAGACGTATGTCACCATAAATACACACAAGGGCTTGTTTACATATAACCGCTTACCGTTTGGTGTCTCATCTAGTCCAGCTATCTTCCAGAGGACAATCGAAGGTGTACTGCAAGGGATTCCACATGTTTCCATCTATCTGGATGACATTCTGGTGACGGGAAGAGCCGACCAGGAGCATCTGAGCACTCTGAGAGAGGTACTACAGAGATTGGAGAGGGCAGGGTTCCGGCTCAAGCGGAATAAGTGCACTTTCCTGGGGAATGAGGCAGTGTTCCTGGGACACAGAGTGGACGCCACCGGGCTCTATCCACTCAAGGAGAAGGTACAAGCACTGCAGGACGCCCCTGCTCCTACAAATGTGGCTGAGTTAAAAAGCTTACCTGGGACTGCTGAACTATTATAACAGGTTTTTAACAAACTTGTCAACTGTGTTAGCACCTCTTCACAAACTACTGCACCAGGAGACACAGTGGTAGTGGGGAGAGGAGCAGGGGGTTTCATTTGAACAGTCCAAGAAACTGATGCTGTCGTCGGATGTGCTGGTTCACTACAATACAGAGAAAGACATCATTCTCTCTTGTGACACTTCACCTTACGGGGTGGGGGCAGTTCTTTCACACTGCATGGAAGATGGAACCGAAAGACCAATAGGGTTTATGTCCCGAACTCTAACACCAGCAGAAAAAAACTATTCCCAGTTAGACAAAGAGGGGTTAGCAGTAATGCTTCGGTTACAGAGGTTCCACAAGTACATATATGGCAGGAAATTCACCATATGCACCAATCATAAACCTCTTCTCTCTCTTTTCAACAAAATGAAAGCAGTTCCACAGATGGTGTCACCCCGGATCCAGAGGTGGGCAGTGACGTTGAGGGCATATGAGTAAGTCATCGTCTACAAGACGGGCAAGTACCATGGGAACGCAGATGCCTTGAGCCGTCTTCCACTGCCAGGCACACCTATCCTTGCAGCTCCAAAGGACAGAGTTTTGATGTTGGAGGACACCGACACGGCACTTGTGACTGCAGAGCAAGTAAGAACATGGACAGGTAAAGATCCAGTACTGTCTAGAGTTCGAGAATATGTGGTGAGGGGATGGCCACAGCATCCGGAAGGGGCTGACTTCACACCCTACAGTGTCAGGAAAACAGAGCTGAGTGTGCAGGATGGTTGCGTGTTGTGGGGAGCACGAGTGATTATTCTACAGCCAGCACGACAGTCTATCCTAGAGCAACTACATCAGTGTCATCCTGGAGTCTCGCGTATGAAAGCCTTGGCTAGGAGTTACTTGTGGTGGCCAAAGCTAGATGAGGAGATAGAAAATCTAGTCAAGACATGCAGCACTTGTCAGGAACACCGGAAGGCACCAGCAGCGGCTCCTCTCCACCCCTGGGAGTGGCCGGATAAACCATGGAGAAGATTGCACTTAGATTATGCGGGTCCATTCATGGGGAAGATGTTCCTCATAATCATTGATGCACATTCCAAATGGATGGATGTTTATCCTGTAAATTCTGCTTCCGCCACTACTACTATAGACTGCCTGCGTCGGAGCTTCAGTAATCAAGGGCTACCGGAGATCGTGGTGAGTGACAATGCCACTTGTTTTGTGAGTACAGAGACAAAAGAGTTCTTGAGAAAAAATGGCATAGTGCAGGTGACCTCGGCTGCATATCATCCGTCCTCGAATGGACTTGCGGAGAGAGCCATACAAACATTTAAGGAGATGATGAAAAGAAGTGCAGAAGGGAGTTTAGCAGCCAAAGTGTCACGGGTTCTGTTCAGCTACAGAATAACACCTCAATCCACCACAGGACTCTCTCCCGCTGAGATGTTATTAGGTCGTAGACTACGCTCCACTCTTGACCTTGTCCACCCAGACCTAAAAAGGAAAATGGAAAACAGACAAAACAAACAAAAAGAGAACCATGACAAAAGAACAAAGAGCCGAAGTTTTGGAGAAGGAGATGCGATCCTTACCAGGAATTTCAGTTATGGACCAAAGTGGATTCCTGGCTTCATAGACTCAATGACAGGTCCAGTATCATACAAGGTCATGTTGGGAGATGGTAGGGTAGTACGCAGACATGAGATCAGATACTTCCCAGACAAGGGGAAATTGAAATGAAGGTTCCAGATGCAATGACTGAAGACAGGGTTGCCCCCAGTTATCCAAGTGCATCTGTGGTGCCACCACCAGGGACAGAGATAATTCCAAGGAACCTATCCGTCAAGAGGAAACCATCGTTGCAGAGTCAGATACTCTGAGCACTGCTCAGGAGCAGCTGGTGGCTTCACCACAGACAAGCAGGGACTTTACTGTTAGACGTTCACAAAGGTATCGCAAGCCACCAGAGAGATTGATACTGAACTGTTTGATTCGTCAAGTATGGAACATGATGAATGGAGACTCCTTATGTGACCCTCAGGAATGGTTGTTTGTTAAGAAATTCATACTGAAATCTTAAGGGTGGAGGGATATAGTAATCTGGGATGTTGTGATTAAGGTTATCCACCAGGTGGTGCTGTGGCCAATGCTGCTACTAAGGTCAGAGGTTTGCTTCCTGTTAAGGTCAGAGGTTTGCTTCCTGTATAGGTCAGCACAAGGTGGAATGGCAGGATGCTGATGCAGGCTGTCTGTAAACGTGTTTCCCAGTTGTTAATAAAGTACTCGTGTTAATTCTACCATCTAGCCTCTGAGTTCATTGTTCCACTTTCTGGATTTATCACAACTATACTGGTCCATGCACCTGAATCAAGCTTTTAGGATACCAGTGATCTGTTTCTATCTTCACAGCACAATGTATGCAATTTGCTTCTATTTTCTGCTTGGTGCTTCTCCAGAGCGGAGCAGTTGAGATTAGCAATACCTATTGGTTACAACACAACTGTAAACCCACACTCCAGCACCCCATAGTGTTGACAACAGCTCATTCATTTTCTAATATCAAGCAATGAGAGAATGGAAGTGGAAATGTGATGGTGCAGCCAGTGCAATCACAAAAGATACCAAAATGCAAGATGTGTCAGTAGCCTGGATGGAAATGCTTATTTTCAGTACAACAACATATCTATTTGTTTTCCTGGCAAATAGTTCATAGTGTATCTTTGAACAATATAGATGGATCCGATCAGAATTTCCACTGGGTCAGACACATACATGAGGGTACCAGAGGAGTCAAAGGTAAACGTTAACGATATATGACAGTAGCGGGTAGCGGTTCTGCAGAAGGCAGCCTTTGCCTCTACAGGATCTGGGGTCCTGCTCTAAAAGGATGAGCATTACACTCACATGGAAGTACTAAGGACCTGAGACAGATGGCAGGGGTCACTGCCGAGTCCAATGTCATCCTCAGTGCCAATAGCAGAGAAGGATTTGATATAAAGAGTGCTACCTGGAGTAGGTTGTGGTATCAAGAACATCTGCATCAATTCCCCCTGACAGGGCGGCCTGCAGACTAGTTAGTGCACCCAATGCGGATGCTTTGAATACTGACATTAAGCGGCCATTTGAACCAACCGGTTTCCAGGAGCTTTGGCGGGGTGTGGGGGGGGGGACATTTCTCAGGGTCTACAGGATCAAACTAATAAAACCAAACTCTGCCCTTCTAATCAGTGGAAATTGACTTCCATGGAAAGAAAAATCAGATGAGGTGTAAAACGGGTGGCTGACCCGTTGCCACCCATTTCCCGCCCTGCGGGAACAATTAAAATTAACCCATTGTCCTGGAACAGGTCACTCTGAATGGACATGAATAAATACCACTAACAATTTATTTTTTGGTCAGCCTTCAACATTTTTTAGCCCATTACATTTATATTTTGGAAGAAAAATTAACATATCCAAAAATCAGTGTACCAAATATTGAAATCTTTAGCACAAATATATGATTCACAAAACAGTAAGAACATCAGAAAGCCCAGAGTGAGAAAATAACATTCAGCCCATCAGGCCCACTCCATCCAGAGTCCATGTATGATTATTCTATTATCAACTCATCCCCCAACCTTACTTTAAAGAATACTAAGTTCCATCAAGTAGTGTCATAATAGCCCTCAATTCCTCATTTTCAACAGATATTGACCCAGCTTCCTTTTAAAATTAAATGGACCACCTTCTGAGAGGCTGTTCCACATATCTGCTATCCCATCTCTAACCTTCCTCAAGGCTTGTGCATTTTGTCTCTTATCCCAAATTATTATTTTCAACATCTGTGTCATGTTCCGCCTTAGTCTTTTCTTTCCAGCTAAAATTTCAGTCTCTTCAGCCTTTCTTCATAACTTAATCACAACCTTGTTATACTAATTTTATCATAATTGTATCTATATCATTAAACAAAAGCTGTACAAAATATGGTTGCAGCGGTAGCCACATGTTTGCCTGAATCATTTCTACTTCTGCAAGATAAAATTGCAAAGACATTAAAGTCTAGTTTTTCCTCTCCCTGCTGCCTGTTGTAGTGAAGTTAAATGGCAGCGGGGGTCGGGGGGGGGGGACTGGAAGCAAAATTGGATGGGTGTCTCACTCTGCCACACTTACAGGGAAGGGGGAGGGAAGAGATCACACCACTGTGGAATATCTAGGCTCACATTAATGCTTTTAACAATCTGTATTGCATCAAGTACATTAAATGTCATTTCATTTGAACACCCATTTTGTTTTTTTGTAATTTTCATTTTTTATGTTGATTTTATGTGTTACATATTTGATTTACTAGGACTGTATATATTTTATTAGAACTGTTTTACATAGTTATTAGCTTTATCATCTGAAACTCACCATAACCACAGAAATTTAAACAATATGGAAGTAAAAGGTACAAAATATAATAAACAAAGGGGCAAAAGCAAAAAAAATCAAGAAAAATGTTTAGAAAATAAAAAGGAGATATGTAAAAGAAAGCAATGACAAATGAGAGACAAGAGGCAAAGAAAAATATTCTTTGAACAGGAGATTAAGTTCTTATGTGTAAAATCTCATTTTTGCTATGATCTCTGTAACCCTGCTACAAGCAGAGCTCTTGCTTCCATTTAGTGGGCTATTTCTACACAAGGCAATATTCTGCATCGTACACATTGCATCACTGCTTACCAGAGTCCATGTCATCACTGTGCGCGTAGGAATCGCAGTGGCTGCTGCAGATACTTGTAAAAGAAGCAATGGAATTCCTATTGCTGTTGCAGTCACTGGGGAAGAAAGATAACATGTTAAGCCTCTTCTCTTACAAATTACGTGCAATTCATGCTGAATATTGTTTTACTCTGTGTATTTAGGCTTGTGACGGATCTTCAGTATGTATGCATAGCTGGGGCTATATTCCGATGGGGAAGGATGCAACACTGATAAATTATGTATTATGAATAATTTGACAGCTGTCTAACACAAAATGTAATTTATCGTGCTCTCAGTATTTTCTTGGGGTTTAGATTCTGGGATATATCTGCAATCGTTTTTTTTTCATGGTTAGTATTTACTCCAGATTATTAACATTGATCATTTTGACTGGTACCTTACCTTAGAAACTGTTTTATCTTTTGATCCTTTCTCTTGTAGTTAAATGGTTTGGTCACACATAGTAAAGCTATCAAAAATGTGTTACAGGGTCTCACCACTGAGTACTCTATAACAATCAATTTATGACCAACTTAATAGTCTGATATTTTGTTTTGGTCTCCATTTCCATAGTTTTTTTTGAGTGCTGTTAGCAGCATCAAGAGCATTGCACTGGACCTAATAAGCAGGATAATATGAACAAGATCAACTGACATGATCACTAAAGTGCCCTAAGCTATGTTTTAAATACTGTTGTCAATTCAGTTCACCGATACAATGTGGGTTAGTGATTCTTCTTCAAGCCAGTTCTAAGATGTCATTGATACTCAATTTTAAAAAATTGGGGTATAGGTAAAGTTCAGATGTAAATGCTGAATACACTCATACTACATTTCTTTGTGCATTATTTTAAACAGGCGTTAACCCATTTAAAATAAACAAGTTGATGCATCCCTAAACTTAGCACAGAGGATATAGTATGAGTACATTAAGTGTTTGTAACTGAACTTCACCAACTGAAAGATATAGCCCAGTGTGTGCTGATGACATTTGTAACTAAACACTTGAATTGTTGTTGGTGCACTATTGAGGAGTTAACTGAATGTTACTTTTGGCTTTTCAGCATTAATAAGCATATAGGCTCGCCCCCATTAACTGTTTCCTGTTTCAATGGATGGGCCAATGTGCAGTCATTAAAGTGCTAAAATATATGTTTTAATACTGCATAATGAGCCATCTACAAAGTGGCAAAATTAATATTCCTGATAATCAGCTGTCAAATGCAATTATGAGTCATTTAAACAGCTGAAATCGCACTGGGATGACTGAGTAATGGAGCATAACAGAGTAACGAACGCCAGGTTTACTGACCCGGAGCTGGAAGACCTACTGGAAGGAGTCACGAAGAGGAGGGCCACATGGTGTGAGATCAATAGCCACACAAGTTCTCCCCCCTCCAAAAGATACATGGTGCAGCAGCCACAGGAGGGTCGGCAGGAAAGGTGCATGCAGTGTCCAGGACTCACAGGAGCTGGCAAGGCATCAGGAAGAAGATATCAGACCTCGAGAATGTGTGTGATATCCGAGTGGTAAGGTCAGAAACTGAGAGAAGCGAGATATTAGGAACAAAACCCAACTGTTTATTTACCCGGTGTAGCAGAGAAACATCTCTTACAGGCTGCAGGCAAGACACACAATTCTTACTGCACGATGGCAAGATGGAGGATTCACCTCTGAGTCATACCCATAATGCAATGCCACATTACCGTATAAACTGGTGTACTAGGACATTGAATACATGACCCATTACCTTAAAAACTGGTGAATGTGAACCCTTAATATTTGGCTCCATCTGGTGGATAACTTAAACATTACATCCCAGATTACTATATCCCTCCCCTCTTAAGTTGAACATTAATTTCTTAACAACATTCTTAAAAAGTCCCATAAGGAAACTCCTTTAACGATAGTCCATACTGAACGAATCTAGCAGGTCGTGATCAATCTCTCTGGTGGCTTGTGAGGCCTTGGTGAACGTCTTACAGTCAAGTCCCTGCTTGGTTGTGGTAGAGCCACCTGCTGCTCCTGAGCAGCACTCAGAGTATCTGACTCTGCTACGATGGTTTCCTCTTGACGAAGGGGTCCAGGTGGAACTGGCTCTGTTCATGGTGGTGGTACCACCGATGCATTTGGATAACTGGGGGCCAACTTGTCCTCCGACATCTCCTTTGGAACCTCCATTTCGATTTCCCCTTGTCTGATCAGTATCTGATCTACATGTCTGCGTACTACCTGACCAGTTCCCACCATGACCATATATGATACTGGACCGGTCATTGAGTCTATGACACCAGGAATCCATTTTGGACCATAACTGAAATTCCTGGTAAGGACCGCATCTCCTTCTCCAAAACTGCGGCTCTTTGTCCTTCTGTCATGGTTCTCCTTTTGTTTGATTTGTCGGTTTTCCACCTTCCTTTTTAGATCTGGGTGAACCAGGTCAAGAGTGGAGCATAGTCGACGTCCTAACAACAGCTCAGCAGGAGAGAGTTCTGTGGTAGATTGAGGTGTTATTCTGTAGCTGAACAGAACTCGTGACACCTTGACTGCCAAACTCCCTTCCGCACTTTTTTTCATCATCTCCTTAAATGTTTGTACGGCTCTCTCCGCAAGTCCATTTGAAGATGGATGATATGGAGCTGAGGTCACGTGCACTATACCATTGTTTCTCATGAATTCTTTTGTTTCTCTACTCACAAAACACGTGGAATTGTCACTTACTACGATCTCCGGTAGCCCTTGATTACTAAAACTCCTACGCAGGCAGTCTATAGTAACAGTAGATGAAGCAGAATTTACAGGATAAACATCCATCCATTTGGAATGGGCATCAATGATTATGAGGAACATCTTTCCCATGAATGGACCCGCATAATCTACAAGTAACCTTCTCCACGGTTTATCCGGCCACTCCCAAGGGTGGAGAGGAGCTGCTGCTGGTGCCTTCCTGTGTACTTGACAAGTGCTGCATGTCTTGACTAGATTTTCTATCTCCTCATCTAGCTTTGGCCACCACAAGTAACTCCTTGCCAAGGCTTTCATACGCGAAACTCCAGGATGACACTGATGTAGTTGCCCTAGGATAGAATGTCGTGCTGGCTGTGGAATAATCACTCGTGCTCCCCACAACACGCAATCATCCTGCACACCCAGCTCTGTCTTCCTGACACTGTAAGGTGTGAAATCAGTCCCTTCCGGATGCTGTGGCCAACCCCTCATCACATATTCTCGGACTCTAGACAGTACTGGATCTTTACCGGTCCATGTTTTTACTTGTTCTGCGGTCACAATTGCCATGTCCATGTCCTCCAACATCAAAACTCTGTCCTCTGGAGCTGCACGGATAGGTGTACCTGGCAGTGGAAGACGGCTCAAAGCATCTGCGTTCCCATGGTACTTGCCCGCCTTGTAAACGATGACATACTCATATGCCCTCAACGTCACTGCCCACCTCTGGATCCGGGGTGACACCATCTGTGGTACTGCTTTCATTTAATTAAAAAGAGATAGAAGAGGTTTATGATCAGTGCATAGGGTGAATTTCCTGCCATATATGTACTTGTGAAACCTCTGTAACCCAAACATTACTGCTAACCCCTCTTTATCTAACTGGGAATAGTTTTCTACCGCCGGTGTCAGAGTTCGAGACATAAACCCTATTGGTCTTTCAGTTCCATCTTCCAAGCTGTGTGAAAGAACCGCCCCCACCCCGTAAGGTGAAGCATCACAAGAGAGAATGATGTCTTTCTCTGCATGGTAGTGAACCAGCACATCTGAGGACAGCATCAGTTTCTTGGACTGTTCAAATGAAACCCTCTGTTCCTCTTCCCACTGCCACTGTGTCTCCTTGCGCAGAAGTTTGTGAAGAGGTGCTAACACTGTTGACAAGTTTGGTAAAAACCTGTTATAATAGTTTAGCAGTCCCAGGTAAGCTTTTAACTCAGTCACATTGGTAGGAGCTGGGGCCTCCTGCAGTGCTTGTACCTTCTCCTTGATTGGATGGAGCCCAGTGGCAGCCACTCTGTGTCCCAGGAACACGGCCTCATTCCCCAGGAAAGTGCACTTACTCCTCTTGAGCCGTAACCCAGCCTTATCCAATCTTTGTAGTACCTCTCTCAGAGTGCTCAGATGCTCCTGGTCGGTTCTTCCCGTCACCAGAATGTCATCCAGATAGATGGAAACATGTGGGATCCCTTGCAGTACACCCTCGATAGTCCTCTGGAAAATAGCTGGACTAGATGAGACACCGAATGGTAAGCGGTTATAGGTAAACAAACCCTTGTGTGTATTTATGGTTACATACTTCTTGGATTCCTCATCTAGTGTAATCTGCAAGTATGCATGACTCATATCCAGCTTCGTGAATTTCTACCCTCCAGCCACGCTTGCAAAGAGATCCTCTGTTTTGGGAATAGGATACTGTTCTAGTTTAGACACCCTATTTACTGTCAATTTATAATCTCCACAGAGTCTTACCGAATTGTCCGGTTTTAAAACAGGTACAATGGGAGCTGCCCATTCTGAACATTTCACGGGTACCAGTATGTTCTCTCTCAAAAGACGATCAAGCTCAACCTCTACCTTCAGTTTCATGGCATACGGCACTGGTCGTTGTTTAAAAAACCTTGGCAGTGCCTCCTTGTCTACATAAATCTTAGCTGGGGGACCATTAAATGTGCCAAGTTCTTCCTTGAACACGTTCTCATGTTCAATCAACACTTCTTGCAAAGACAACTGTTTGCCTCCCTCTATTTGATTTATTGCTCCCCAATCTAATTTAAGTTCTTGTATCCAGCCCCGACCTAACAGGTTTGGTCCGGAACCCGATACTACAACTACAGGTAGCTGTTCCACGGTGTCCCTGTGTTGCACAGTTACAGTAGCTGTAACCAATGTCGCCACTCGTTCACCGGTATATGTTTTAAGCTGCATAGAGCAAGACTTTAACTCTGGAACTTTTGCACGGTTCCACAATTTTGAGTACTCCTCCCTGTTCATTATGGTTATGCCGCATCCTGTATCCACTTCAAAGTTGACCTTAGAGTCATTTACTGTCAGTTGCAAAGTGATAGGATCCACTTTTGGAATGTTTTCTATCATACTATGCATTGTGAACATATCGTCTTCTTTCTCAGCTTCTCCGCAGATGTGATGTGCAGCCATGATCCTCTATTCAGTGCTCTTTTTTGTTTCTTCTTCAAGATGTGATCTGTTTATCCTCGTCGCCAATATGTGATATCCGAGTGGTAAGGTCAGAAACTGAGAGAAGTGAGATATTAGGAACAAAACCCAACTGTTTATTTACCCGGTGTAGCAGAGAAACATCTCTTACAGGCTGCAGGCAAGACACACAATTCTTACTGCACGATGGCAAGATGGAGGATTCACCTCTGAGTCATACCCATAATGCAATGCCACATTACCATATAAACTGGTGTACCAGGACATTGAATACATGACCCATTACCTTAAAAACTGGTGAATGTGAACCCTTAATATTTGGCTCCATCTGGTGGCTAACTTAAACATTACATCCCAGATTACTATAATATGGTAAGCCATTTTCAATACCTTCACAATATTCTTATGCTTGTAGGGCAAGAGGGCTTTTAGTTGCTGGGAACAGAGAGGTACAGAAAGTGTTCCAAAGCAATTGGCCCCTTTCGAAGAAGCCACCCTTAAAATCATTAGCTGTAAGAGCATCAAGAGAGGGCAGATGATAAAGTCGGAGTTCAGGGCTAGTACCAGCATGTTGACCGACTCAGTTACTGTCCTACAGGCACACACTCAGCTGGATTGGCATCACATCGTTTCATGCAATGAAAGTAGTGCTTAAAGAGGGCTATTGAGACTGGGTTTTGATGGTTTTTTCTCTTCTATTTTCTTAGGAATGGAAAAGCAGACTGCTAGCAAGGCTGGTGACCCAGAGTGAGCAAGCACCTCACAGCATTCTGAGCCACTATCACGGTCCCAGTAAACACCAGCACAGCTATACACAGCCTTAAGAATATAGATGGTAAGATTGAGGAAGTAGCACAGGATGAGTCATGATGCATTGGTGAGGAAAGGCAAATGGTGGTGGCTGCTCAAGGCCAGGTACCTGCTGGCTGGAAGACAGCAGGCTGGTTCCTGCCTCTGCTGCAGTGATTTAAACTTCACAGGGCCTCCTTACAAATGTAGACTGCTGTCTGAGCATGATTGGTTACATGAGTCATTTGTGCCTTTGCAAAATACTCGGCAAGGTCTGGGTAAAACTAAAGGCAAACTACTACCCTGGATCTGTACAGTCATTGATAAATGGGTTGCATGAACTGCAGTCTGCCATAGAACACATGGCAACTCGTCCAGCATCTGCAATGAAACTCTGAGGGGCACAAGGGCTGCATTTCTCGTTAATGCTCAGTTGCTATCATGGCTTTGGGCTCAATGTTGCTCTCGACCAAATTCAACAAATCAGGAGATTTATATGCTTTCAGAGATATTAATAGACACATTGAGTTGGTATCCAGAATAGTGGCATGCCTGGAGTAGTCAAGGATCAGGTGGCTGGCTCTCATGCCAACCCTACATCTGGTCCATCAAGTAGCAGGCAATCAGTGAGTCCAATAGCCAGCAGACTTACTCCTTTCACAAGTAGTAGTAGGTTAGGTGCCACACAACTGAAACAAAGGTCAGCACTATGACAGATCACACCAAAAACACCACACAATGGATGAAATAAATGCACTACATTCAAGTTCAACATTATGCCAAGTATTTGTGTGCTGAGGATGAGGACGTGGTATGAGGATTAAGACGAGTACTTTATTGAACAACCGCGAGACAAATTGGCAGGCCTGCTTCCAGGCATTGCACCCTTGCTGACCTTGACAGGAAGCAAACCTCTGACCTTAACAGGAAGCAAACCTCTGACCTTAGCAGCAGCATTGGCTACAGCACCACCTGGTGGATAACCTTAATCATAATATCCCAGATTACTATATCCCTCCCCCCTTAAGATTTCAGTATGAATTTCTTAACAAACAACCATTCCTGAGGGTCACATAAGGAGTCTCCATTCATCATGTTCCATACTTGACGAATCTAACAGTTCAGTATCAATCTCTCTGGTGGCTTGCAAGTCCTTTGTGAACGTCTAACAGTAAAGTCCCTGCTTGTCTGTGGTGAAGCCACCAGCTGCTCCTGAGCAGTGCTCAGAGTATCTGACTCTGCAACAATGGTTTCCTCTTGACGAATAGGTTCCTGTGGAATTGGCTCTGTCCCTGGTGGTGGCACCACAGATGCACTTGGATAACTGGGGGCAACCCTGTCTTCAGTCATTGCATCTGGAACCTTCATTTCAATTTCCCCTTGTCTGGGAAGTATCTGATCTAAATGTCTGCGTATTACCCTACCATCTCCCAACATGACCTTGTATGATACTGGACCTGTCATTGAGTCTATGAAGCTAGGAATCCACTTTGGTCCATAACTGAAATTCCTGGTAAGGACCGCATCTCCTTCTCCAAAACTTCGGCTCTTTGTTCTTTTGTCATGGTTCTCTTTTTGTTTGTTTTGTCTGTTTTCCATTTTCCTTTTTAGGTCTGGGTGGACAAGGTCAAGAGTGGAGCGTAGTCTACGACCTAATAACATCTCAGCAGGAGAGAGTCCTCTGGTGGATTGAGGTGTTATTCTGTAGCTGAACAGAACCCGTGACAATTTGGCTGCTAAACTCCCTTCTGCACTTTTTTTCATCATCTCCTTAAATGTTTGTGTGGCTCTCTCCGCAAGTCCATTTGAGGACGGGTGATATGCAGCCGAGGTCACCTGCACTATGCCATTTTTTCTCAAGAACTCTTTTGTCTCTGTACTCACAAAACAAGTGGCATTGTCACTCACCAGGATCTCCGGTAGCCCTTGATTACTGAAGCTCTGACGCAGGCAGTCTATAGTAGTAGTGGCGGAAGCAGAATTTACAGGATAAACATCCATCCATTTGGAATGTGCATCAATGTTTATGAGGAACATCTTCCTCATGAATGGACCCGTATAATCTAAGTGCAATCTTCTCCATGGTTTATCCGGCCACTCCCAGGGGTGGAGAGGAGCCGCTGGTGGTGCCTTCCGATGTTCCTGACAAGTGCTGCATGTCTTGACTAGATTTTCTATCTCCTCACCTAGCTTTGGCCACCACAAGTAACTCCTAGCCAAGGCTTTCATACACGAGACCCCAGGATGACACTGATGTAGTTGCTCTAGGATAGACTGTCATGCTGGCTGTGGAATAATCACTCGTGCTCCCCACAACATGCAACCATCCTGCACACTCAGCTCTGTTTTCCTGACACTGTAGGGTGTGAAGTCAGCCCCTCTCTAACCCAAACATTACTGCTAACCCCTCTTTGTCTAACAGGCAATAGTTTTTTTCCGCTGGTGTTAGAGTTCGGGACATAAACCCTATTGGTCTTTCGGTTCCATCTTCCATGCAGTGTGAAAGAACTGCCCCACCCCATAAGGTGAAGCGTCACAAGAGAGAATGATGTCTTTCTCTGCATTGTAGTGAACCAGCACATCCGACAACAGCATCAGTTTCTTGGACTGTTCAAATGAAACCCCCTGCTCCTCTCCCCACTGCCACTGTGTCTCCTTGCGCAGTAGTTTGTGAAGAGGTGCTAATACAGTTGACAAGTTTGGTAAAAACCTGTTATAATAGTTCAGCAGTCCCAGGTAAGCTTTTAACTCAGCCACATTTGTAGGAGTAGGGGCGTCCTGCAGTGCTTGTACCTTCTCCTTGAGTGGATAGAGCCCGGTGGCATCCACTCTGTGTCCCAGGGACACTGCCTCATTCCCCAGGAAAGTGTACTTACTCCTCTTGAGCCGGAACCCTGCCCTCTCCAATCTCTGTAGTACCTCTCTCAGAGTGCTCAGATGCTCCTGGTCGGTTCTTCCCTTCACCAGAATGTCATCCAGATGGATGGAAACATGTGGAATCCCTTGCAGTACACCTTCGATTGTCTTCTGGAAGATAGCTGGACTAGATGAGACACCAAACGGTAAGCGGTTATATGTAAACAAGCCCTTGTGTGTATTTATGGTGACATACTTCTTTGATTCGTCATCCAGTGTAATCTGCAAGTAGGCATGACTCATATCCAACTTTGTGAATTTCTTTCCTCCAGCCAGGTTTGCAAAGAGATCCTCTGTTTTGGGAATTGGATACTGCTCTAGTTTGGACACCCGATTGACAGTCAATTTATAGTCTCCACAGAGTCTTACCGAATTGTCCGGTTTTAAAACAGGTACTATGGGAGCTGCCCATTCCGAACATTTCACTGGCTCCAGTATGTTCCCTCTCAATAGACGGTCAAGCTCAGCCTCTACCTTTGGCTTCATGGCATAAGGCACAGGTCATTGTTTAAAAAACCTTGGCAGTGCCTCCTTGTCTACATAAATCTTAGCTGGGGGGCCATTAAATGTGCCAAGTTCCTCCTTGAACACACTCTCATGTTCACTCAACACTTCTTGCAAAGTCAACTGTTTGCCCGCATCTATTTGATGTACTGCTCTCCAGTCTAATTTAAGTTCTTTTATCCAGCCCCGACCTAACAGATTTGGTCCGGTACCCGATACTATAACTACAGGTAGCTGTTCCACCGTGTCCCTGTGTTGCACAGTTACATTAGCTGTACCTATTGTCGCTACTCATTCACCTGTATATGTTTTAAGATGCAGGGAGCAAGGCTTTAACTCTGGAACTTTTGCACGGTTCCACAATTTTGAGTACTCTGCCTTGTTCATTATGGTCACGCCGCACCCTGTATCCACTTCAAAGTTCACCTTAGAGTCATTTACTGTCAGTTGCAATGTGATAGGAGCCACTTTTGGAATGTTCTCTAACATGCTATACATTATGAACATGTCCTCTTCTTCCTCAGCTTCCCCGCTGATGTGGTGTGCTCCATGTTTTTTCACTTCTCTCCCTTGGTTTTGCTGTCCTCCCCCTTTTAGTTTGGATTCCTCCACAGGTGATTTTGCCCTGCAAGCTCATTTTATGTGTCCTTGTTTCCCACACTTGTAGCACTTTTCCTCCAGAAAACGGCATTCACTCGCCAGGTGATCGCCCTTGCATCTATAACATGCCTTCACATGCTCACGTTGTGGCTTCTGACGCATGTTCAACTTGTGCACAACAACCTGACCTGCAACTTGCGTAGCATTAGCTCTGTCTGAACCCTGTATTTCTTTTACATCTCGGTTCGCTGTCTCTATGGCTTGAGCAAGTTCCAATGCTTTTTCATAAGTAAGCCCAGTCTCGGATAATAATCTACGCTGCATTCGGTCATCCATAATTCCGCAAACTAGCCTATCTCGCAGCATTTCCTTCAGGTTGTTCCCATAATTGCAATCTTCTGCTAATTTACGCAACACCGCTACATAGTCCATTACGCTCTCTTCCTCTTTCCTGTTCCTTGAATTAAACTTGAACCGCTGTACAATCTCACTAGGCTTAGGGTTGAAATGTTCTTTTAGCAAAGCCACGAATTCAACAAATGATTTGTCTCCAGGCTTTTCAGGATTGAGCAGATTCTTCATCAAACTGTAGGTTTGGCTTCCCACTGAACTAAGCAGAATGGCTTTCCTTTTTCCGGCATCATTTATTTCGTTTGCTTTGAAAAAATAACCCAACACTTCACAGTATTCCTCCCAGGTTTGTGCTTGACTATCAAAAGTGGAAACCGTTCCTACCGTGGCAGCCATGCTCTCTTCCAGCTGGTAGCTAACCATAGCTCGTAATTGTGTTGTTTAAACGTCCTGGCAGACTTCTCTTATTCAGGGTCCTATTTTACCTCGTCGCCAAATGTGATAAATCCATGTAGTGAGACAAGGAACTCGAAGAGGCGAGGTATGAGGATTAAGACGAGTACTTTATTGAACGACTGCTAGACAACCAGGCAGGCCTGCTTCCAGCCATTGCACCCTTGCTGACCTTGACAGGAAGCAAACCTCTGACCTTAACAGGAAGCAAACCTCTGGCCTTAGCAGCAGCATTGGCTATAGCACCACCTGGTGGATAACCTTAATCATAACATCCCAGATTACTATATTCGCCATCGTGTTCTTTGACCTGCACGGCAAAACCATTCTGCAGGGCAAAGTTATGGAGCATGGAACAGATAGCAATTATTTGTAAAACCTTGAGGAAATCACACTGTAAGGCGTCGCCAATGGGTTGAGGCTTCTGAAATGCTGCTTGAAGTTTCCAATGGTATGCTCGATAAACATTCTGGTTGTAGAATGATCCTCATTATATCTGCACTCTGCTTCTGTCTATTGTTCGCCCAAGGATGCCATGAATTCTGGTTGCAGATGGTAGCTTTGGTCTCCCAGGAGCCATCCTTCCACTCTTCCTCCCCCTTCAAATAAGGTTGGCACTGATGATTGCTTAAAATTATTTATCAGTACTCATGGAATAAACCTTATAGATAATGGCGATGCTTCCCATCAAGTAAGTTTCTAATTCCCTTATCTATTCCACCCAGTGTCCACCTCTTTTCCTCCACACAGCAAGGTGCTCTGTGATGTTTTTCTTTACATGTATTATAGAAATGTGAGTTGCTGCTGTTTATAATGTGGTTCTAGCGAGGCTGCTGTATGGTAATTCAGGGAGGAATCAGCTATTCAGGGCAATTTTACTTCTGCTGTTATTTCAATGTTCTTACTAGCCTTGCTTTCTCAATCAGCTCCTAGGGGGAATTTTGATCTCTAGTCTCAGTAGCATCCTCCTGCTGCCCAATTGTGATGGTCAGGCAGCTCATTCCCAGCAACAATCAAGCCATTTAGGTCGAGATGCTGGCCAGCAGCATACCAATGAGGCTGTGCCTCGCCACCACTACTCCTGGACAGGCTGACTACTCGCTAGGGTGGGCTGCTGCCCAGGACTTAAAATCGACCCTCTCGCTTGGAAATGAGTTTCAGATTTAGAAACTTCATCTTAAATATAGTGGGATCACGCAGCTTTAAAACCTCATATACAAACTATAGTTAAAGCCCTGAAAAAACATAAACGATTGAGAAAATGTTTCCATTCATTAGTTCGGTCAAGTTGGGGTTTTTATGATTTTTTTAAAAATAAGAATTCCCCAGTCTTTGCACAGCTGACACTTAATCGGTTCTGAAGTGTACGTGTTTCCTCCTTCCTTTACCCTTCTGAGTACTGAAAAACCTCTAACTTTCAAAAAAAGCACCTTTCCTTGTAATATTTGAAACATTTCTGATTTGTATGTTGCTAAGTGTTAGTAACACAGACCAGATTTAGTGACACAAATGCAGAACATTTGCCAATTCACAGCAGCTTTTATACTTTGTTTCATTCATTAAATTTCTAAAAGTCTGTCTTGAAATATGATATAAACAGATCATAAGAACCCTAAACTTGTGTCTGCCTACCATGCGGTTATACAAAGCTTTACCAAGGCTAGATTATATTTTGGCCTTGGCTCATCTGACCCACAATTTAGTCATTTTCATCTCTCAGCTTCCACTTATGCAGAAAAGCCCCATAAACATGATTTGTCACTACTAAACAGAAGTACAAAAAATCATAGGTACTATGATTGCAACAGATTTCCTTAGTCACCAAAATATCCATTAACAGGTGATTCCATAGAGAAATCTACCAGGACAGAGCGAGAGGCTTGGTATAAATAACCAAAACAGGACCATAAAGCATCTACCTGCACAGTAACAGGCACAAACAGAAACGTGTAACTATGACATGAATAAAATGTTTTTAAGAAAAGCTGCAATAATAATACTTTATTCTTAAATTCTCTGAATTCATTTTAAATTGAATATTCAGTCTAACTGCATTACAGAGTAATCTAAAGCATATTATACCTATAGGAATCCCTGTTGCTTATTGTATCGTGACCTGAATCCTCTTGGTCATCTCCGGTTACCACAAAGCAGACCTTTTTGCTATTCCGTTCTGCCTTGTCGGTGTCATTCTCTCCTGTTAATAGCGACTCAGACGTCTTGGTCTCTGATGTAGTTGGGTGCGTTATTGATGAGAGGAGGCTATAAAATGGGAAATAAAATAAGTAATTCAGAGTACTTAAGACTTTTCAGTAAAAAAAATAAAGCAGGAAGTTCTTCCCTACAGGCAAACTGACAAAACCACGGACATAATTTTAACCTGCAGGAGCGCGTGGGTTTCGGTGCGGGTGGGGGGGGTTAAAACCAGCGAACTTGACAGCGCGTCGGGAAGCCAGCTCCAACCCTCCGACCTCCACATTTCACTGCAGCACATTGGGCTGTGTGCGCCCAACCCCCTCAGGAGAGGCAGGTTGTCAATTACCATATGTTAATTGCTGAATTGGAGGGATATTTCAACATGCTTTTGACTTTAATGTCGGGTCCACAGGTTTCCCAGGCTTCGTGAAACTCGCCAGTGAAAGCAAGGCGAGTACACAGCGGCAATCGAGGGGGCGGAATCAATCTCAGGGAAATATGCCAATAAGTCCGCAGTACCTGCTTTTTATTTGTTCATGGGATGTGGGTGTCGCTGGCAAGGTCAGCATTTATTGCCCACCCCTAATTGCCCTTGAGGAAGTGTCAGTGAAATGGGGCTCAGCCTTTGCCCGTCTGGACACCAGCAAAATTAATTAAACTAAAAGTCGATAAATCTCAAGGACCGGATGACCTACATCCTAGGGTTTTGAAAGAGGTGGCCATTGGGATAGTGGACGCATTGGTTGTCATCTTCCAAAATTCTATAGATTCTGGAACGATTCCTGCAGATTGGAGGATAGCAAATGTAAACCAGCTATTTAAGAAAGGAGGGAGAGAGAAAACGGGGAACTACAGACCTGTTAGCCTCACATCAGTAGTTGGGAAAATGCTGGAATCTATTATAAAGGATGCAATAACTGGGCACTTAGAAACTAATATTAAGGTTGGGAAGAGTCAACATGGATTTATGAAAGGGAAATCCTGTTTGACAAAACCTATTGAAGTTCTTTGAGGATGTAACTAGTGGAGTAGACAAAGGGGAACCGGTAGGTGTGGTGAATTTGGATTTTCAGAAGGCCTTCAATAAGGTCCCACACAAGAGGTTGGTGAACAAAATTAGGGCACATGGAACTGGGGGTAATATACTAGCATGGATTTAGAATTGGTTAACAGACAGAAAACAAAGAGTAGGGATAAACGGGTCTTTTTCAGGATGGCAGGCTGTGACTAGTGGGGTACCACAAGGATCGGTGCTTGGGCCCCAGCTATTCACAATCTATATCAATGATTTGGATGAGGGGACTAAATGTAACATTTCCAAATTTGCTTGATGACACAAAGCTAGGTGGCAGTGTCAGTTGCGAAGAGGATGTGAAGAGGCTTCAAGGGGATCTCGACAGGCTCAGTGAGTGGGCGAGAACATGGCAGATGGATTATAATGTGGATAAATGTGAAGTTATCCACTTGGTAGAAAAAACAGAAAGGCAGAGTATTTCCTAAATGGTGAAAGATTGGGGAATTCAAATGCTCAAAGGGACCTGGGTGTCCTTGTACATGAGTCACTGAAAGTGAATGTGCAGGTGCAGCAAGCCATTAGGAAGGCAAATGGTATGCTGGCCTTCATTACAAGAGGATTTGAGTACAGGAGTAAAGAAATCTTACTCCAATTATATAGGGCCTTGGTGAGACCACACCTGGAGTACTGTGTACAATTTTGTTCTCCTTACCTAAGGAAGGATATACTTGCCATCGAGGGAGTGCAATGAAGGTTCACGAGATTGATTCCTGGGATGGTGGGTGACATGAATCTTGTCATTCATGTGGAAATGACTTATGAAATGATACTGGGCGGCCTGCTGGTGGCGCTGTCCAGGGAGAGTATAAATACTCGGGCATGGGCCCAGCTTGCTCAGGACATTCTTTAACAGGAACTAGTGAAGGACACAACTAGATCTCCATGTTGAAAAACAGTTGATTAAAGCCTTGTTTAATACTTAGACCAAGTGCCTAGTAGTTTTCTTACATCAATGGGACTGTCGTATGAGAAGAGATGGAGTAAACTAGGCCTGTATTCTCTTGAATTCAGAAGAATGAGAGGGGATCTCATTGAAGCATACAAAATTATTACAGGGCTTGATAGGGCGGATGCTGGGAGAATGTTTCCCTTGGCTGGGGAGTCTAGAACCAGGGGCCACAGCCTCAGAATAAAGGGTAGGCCATTCAGGACTGAGATGAGAAGAAATTTCTTCACACAGAGGGTGGTGAATCTTTGGAATTCTCTACCCCAGAGGGCTGTGGAGGCTCAGTCATTGGATATATTCAAAACAGAAGTTGATAGACTTCTGACTAGTAAGGGCATCAAGGGATATGGCGATAAGGCCAGTGAATGGAATTGAGGCAGAAGATCAGCCATGATCTCATTGAATGGCGGAGCAGGCTTGAAGGGCCAAATGGCCTACTCCTGCTCCTATTTCTTATGTTCTTATGACTCCTGTCTGACATTTCTAGTTCTCCAACAGCCAACTCTAACTCCTTGAACTTGCACCTTTGGAATGTCCCTTTAAATACTGGAGTTGAGATCACATCATGCAGGTCCACATCATTCCCGCTGCCACTGATTGGACAGGAAACCCGGAAATAATATGATAATGAGGTGGCTGAGTTAAAAAGCCACTGCGAGACACACTGCACTTACTTCCGGGTTTCCCACATGATATCGGACACCCTCCCCCCCAACTCCCCGATTCCAGCGCATCACAAACTTAAAATCGGGGCCTATGTCATGTGTCTGTAGTTACATTTACCGGTGGATGTAACCAGAACACTTTGTAAAATTTTAACATTGTCAGTAGTGTTTTTTTCAGAATACTGTATAGCTGTTATATACCTATATACTATATCCCGTATTTAAGGGAAACTCCAGGATCCAAACACTCCCTGATAGCACAAAACACTCCGCCAATGTCTATTTTCTGGTATCAATTTATCTTTGTAATATACGTGGTAAAATCAAGTTTCAAAGGCTGTCATTTTCTGGAGTGTCAGTGGGCGGGATTGATGGCGAGTCGGGTGGGAAAGTGTTTTTTTTTGACAGCGGTTTGTGAACCCTCTGTCAACCAGCCTTTCCCAATGCCGGGTCTGCCAGCGCTGAGCAGACCCGACAGGTAACAGCAGGCGAGCCAATTAAACTCATTGGCCCAGAAATTCGGGTCTCCATGGGTGAGTACGCACGGGGTACTCACCCGTAGGCCGAATGGAAGTGTCGGTTTCCTGCATGCACTGCGCATGCGCGGGAAACCGGCATTTCCGATCCTCTGAACGAAGGGTTTCAAAGGTCAAACGCGCGCGCAGGGGAGGCTGCGCGTGCGCTTTGAACTTAGGTTTTTTTTGCAGGTTTTCACGCGAGGTTAAGCCTGCAGGATTTACACATTTAAAAAGCTGGCGTAAGGCCTGCTTTTTACAAGGAAAGTGGTCAATTAATTAAAATTAAAACATTTTTTCCACAGATTTATTATTTTGAAATACTTTAAAGCAAGGTGAGTTTATTTTTAGCCCCGTTAGAATATAAAATTATTTTTTTCAAAAATTTAAGTTATTGTTTAAAATAGTTATTTAATGTAATTTATAGTTTATTTAAAAAGTGTGATTTAAAAAAAAAATTATTTGAAGGTTTACTGCTATTTTGGGGCCCGTAGTATTTATAAGCTTTGACAGGTCTTCCTGTCAATCTTATGAATGGGCTTTTCCCTCCTCTGATTGGCTGCCCATGGCTCACGTGATCCCAGGGGATGCATCGCACTAACTACGCCCCTGGGACACGCAAGCACAGCGCGCCGGCAGCTGGACCAGGCCCTGGAGCGGAATTCCACGGGGCCCTACAGCTCAACTGCTGGCGCGCAAGGTTAGTGCAGGTTGGGGGCTTGCACCCGCGGGAAGCCCCCAACCTGAATTTCTGGGCCATTATAATGTACTTAACAGGTCGTTGACAGGCTTTTTAAACTTGCTTTTCAACTTTAACTTCATGGTCACGGGAACCACGCTGTTCGAGGACCATGTTTGTCAAGCTGAGGTGGGAGTTCAGTGGCCATTGCACCAGCTGATTATTTGACAACTTCAAATGTACAGTAAAAGCTCCCACCTGACAGATCTTCACTTTACTCAGCGACAAGCTATATCTCAGTTCATTTCCAGCACAGATTTTGCAGGCTTTCCATTTTCCACTCTCCATCCACTCTCACCTCATTGGAAGAACTCTCTCACCATTGACAGAATACTTCTGTCATCTCTACTTCACCTGCCATCTATTCCATCAACATGGGTGCCCTTTATACTGTCTCATCTTGGTCCTCAGAATCCGACCACGATCAGCCCCAACACCAGCAGCACCAACAGCAACACCAACCTTCTCCGCAATCACCTGATGCTGCACAGGATACAGGGCATCAGCACCCCAGCACACTGCTGCCCGGGAGGCCAAGGATGGCCTCACCATGGCTAGACTTACTTCACTTGATGCTGTACACCCTGGCTGCCACATGATAGGTCAGGTTGGCACCACTCCACACCAATACCATAAAGCATCGCTACAATGTCCAAGCCATTCCTTTCACATTCATGACCATTGCGGGGGGTACCGTTATTTCTCACCATTAAGCCACTTCCAAAGGTGTACACAAATCTGTCCAAGAACGGAAAGTGTTGAAAATAAAGGATTCAATGTTTGACAGCACATTAACAGAAACTTTACATGAACATTGGCTAAAATACCCAAGTGCCTACCCTTGTGTGTTGTTAGTTGGTATGATTGCACTAGGATGAGGGTGAGTGGGAGGGGTGGCTGGTGTGATGGGGACGTGATAATGTAGATAGAGAGAGAGTTGCAAGGTAAGTTGGTGTGAGTAAGGATGTACAGGAGTAAGGTAGGGAAGGCAGAGTGATGGGGATGTGATGAGAGGCACAGGAGGATAAAGGTGAGTGTGGCTTTGCAGTAACGTTTCATGATCTAATGAGATAATTGAAACGTTTGCGCCACTGCACCCAGATCCTCCTGACAACATCCCTGCTAGTGACCTCCTCTGCAATGTGCAACCAGACTGTGTTGGTCTCCTGTGGAGGTCTTTTCTGCCCATGGGAAGGTGAGAGGACCTCCCTGTGTGCTGTGACTCCCTCCATAAGCATATAAGCATATGGAGGGAGTCATAGGAGAACCTGGGTGCAGCCCTGCACCTCTGTGCAGTGTTTGTCAGTATTTGCTGCACCTCAATGCTGTAGAACACGGACAGCCCAAACGTCAAAAGGAAGGTGGCCATGGTCCCTTTAACGAAACCAGCTGATGATGCGTCATGAATGATGTTACTGGGAAACGTGCTGGGCGAGCTTAACAAGCCCTATCAACGTTATTTATTTTAGGCAGCGGGATGGAGACAGCAGCAGGGTCGGGATCCGCCACCGACATCACCCGCACTGGACTTGCCGAGGTGAGCAAAATCCTGGCCAAAGTGTCTGTTTGAAACTTGCTGAGAAGAGTTGCTAAACTGCTTGGGAGAGATTTGCTGAATGCAGGGTCAGATGGTTGGGGAGGAATACAGAATTGTGATTTATTCATGGAATGGCATAGAATACAAACCTGAATTTTCCTTTTATGAACCAGCACAAGCAAAGACAATTGGATATTCATCTAAGTACTGACTGAGAATAAATAAAGGTTCTGAGCATCTTTTACATTCATGAGCAGCAAGAGCTGTTTGTGGCAGTTGGAACATTTACTGAACCACAACTTGCCGAGAGCACAGCAAGTGTCCACTGGCCTATCTCACAGGCTCTATGAACTGAGGGGGCCAACACCCTCGTTGTAAGTACATTTTTGTGTTTACATTTTATTTGTATTTCTTTTTCTATTTTGAAATTTATGTTTTTAAAAATTTACAGGTCAATTTTACTTTATCACTGCAGTGTTAGTTTTTGTCAAATTATTCATTTTGTGTTCCTACAACATCATGGCCCAGAAATTCGGGTCGGGGGCTTCCCGCGGGTGCAAGCCCCCGACTTGCACTTACCTAGCGTGCCGGCCGTTGTGCTGTGGGCCCGCGTGGGATTGCGAGCCTGGGCCTCCTCCAACTGCCGGCGCAAAGTGCTTGCGTATCCCAGGGGCGCAGTTAGTTCGATGCGTCCCCTGGGATCACGTGGGCCATGGAGAGCCAATGGTAGCAGGGAATGCTTCATTCATAAGTTTGACAGGAAGAGCTGTCAAACCTATAAATACTATAAGCCCCAAAACATCACTAAAGCCACAAATAATTTTTTTTTAAATCACGTTTAAAATAAACTATAAATTACATGAAATAATTATTTTAAACAATAATTTAAATTTTTGAAAAAATTAATTACATTTTCTAACAGGGCTAAAAATAAACTTAGCTTTTTTTCACAGGCCATTGTCGGGAGCGGTGAGAGCGGAGGCTCAGTGAGTATTTAAACTCACTTTCGTGGGCTTTCTTTCACAGGCTGGTGTCGGGAGCGGTGAGAGCGGAGGTTCAGTGATTATTTAAACTCACTTTTGCGGGCTTTTTTTCACATGTCATTGTCAGGAGCAGTGAGAGCGGAGACTCAGTGAGTATTTAAACTCACTTTCGCGGGCTTTTTTTCACAGGCTTACCAATCTCGCAGGCCGGCAGTGGCGTTCCAGAGCCACGTCATGATTCAAAACGTGACGCATGCAGGAGGAAGCAGCTGATTGGGTGTGTATTTATACTACTCTATAGTTTGAAAGTTAAGGTTCATAGTTTATAAAGTTTAGAAGGTCTTAATTTTGCGGTTATAGCTTCTAGGCTCTCTGTTGTGTAGCGGGGAGTGCTTGGAAACAAGGGCCCTTGAGTATATCATTTAATTGTAGTATAATTGGTGGGATTGATTTAAATTAAATTAATTAAAGGGTAAGTCATGGCAGCAAAGCTCGGCCCCGTGGCATGCTCCTCCTGCACTATGTGGGAAATCAGGGACACTTCCTGTGTACCTGACGACCATGTGTGCGGGAAGTGTATCCAACTGCAGCTACTGGCAGACCGCATTGCGGCGCTGGAGCTGCGAATGGATACATACTGGAGCATTCGCAATGCTGAGGACATCATGGATATCACGTTTAATCAGTTGGTCACACCGCACATAAAGGATGCACAGGCAGGAAGGGAATGGGTGACTGCCAGGCAGAGTAGTAGGTGCAGGCAGGTAGTGCAGGGGTCCCCTGTGGCCATCCCCCTCTCAAACAGATATACCGCTTTGGATATTGTTGGGGAGGATGGCTTATCGGGGGAAGGCAGCAGCAACCAACTTCCTGGCACCATGGGTGGTTCTACTGCACGGGACAGGAGGAAAAAGAGCGAGAGAGCTATAGTGATAGGGGATTCTATTGTAAGGGGAATAGATAGGCGTTTCTGCGGCCGCAAATGAGACTCCAGGATGGTATGTTGCCTCCCTGGTGCAAGGGCCAAGGATGTCTCGGAGTGGCTGCAGGGCATTCTGGAGGGGGAGGGTGAACAGCCAGTTGTCGTGGTGCATATAGGTACCAACAATATAGGTAAAAAATGGGATGAGGTCCTAAAAGCTGAATATAGGGAGTTAGGAGGTAAATTAAAAAATAGGACCTCAAAGGTAGTAATCTCAGGATTGCTACCAGTGCCACATGCTAGTCAGAGTGGAAATCGAAGGATATTTCAGCTGAATATGTGGCTAGAAGAATGGTGCAAGGGGGAGGGATTCAAATTCCTGGGACATTGGAACCGGTTCTGGGGGAGGAGGGACCAGTACAAACTGGACAGTTTGCACCTGGGCAGGACAGAGACCGATGTCCTAAGGGGAGTGTTTGCTAGTGCTGTTGGGGAGGGTTTAAACTAAAATGGCAGGGTGTTGGCAACCTGTGCAGGGAGACAGAGGAAAGGGAAGCAAGGATAGAAGCAAAAGATAGGAAGGAGAAAAGCAAAAGTGGAAGTCAGAGAAATCAAGGGTGTAAATCAAACATGGCCACAGTAAACAATAATTCTAAAAGGTCTAAGAGTGTTAAAAAAACAAGCCTGAAGGCTTTGTGTCTTAATGCGAGGAGCATTCGTAATAAGGTGGATGAATTAGCTGCACAAATAGATGTAAACGGATATGATATCATTGGGATTACGGAGACATGGCTCCAGGGTGACCAAGGCTGGGAATTCAACATTCAGGGGTAATCAATATTCAGGAAGGACAGGCAAAAAGGAAAAGGCGGTGGGGTAGCATTGCTGGTTAAAGAGGAGGTTAACACAATAGTAAGGAAGTATATTAGCTCTGATGGCATGGAATCTGTATGGGCAGAGCTGAGAAATACCAAGTGGCAGAAAACGTTAGTGGGAGTTGTATACAGACCCCCAAACAGTAATGCTGAGGTTGGGGATGGCGTTAAATGGGAAATTAGAGATGCGTGCAATAAGGCCACAGCAGTTATCATGGGTGACTTTAATCTACATATAGATTGGTCTAACCAAATTAGTAACAATACGGTGGAAGAGGAATTCCTAGAGTGTATACGGGATGGTTTCCTGGACCAATATGTTGAGGAACCAACTAGAGATCAGGCCATCTTAGACAGGGTATTATGTAATGAGAAAGGATTAATTAGCAATCTTGGTGTGCGAGGCCCCTTGGGGAGGAGCGATCATAATATGATAGAATTCTTCATTAAGATGGAGAGTGAAGTAGTTGATTCAGAGAATTGGGTACTGAATTTAAATAAAGGAAACTACGATGGTATGAGGCGCGAGTTGGCTAGGATGGATTGAGGAATGTTACTTAAAGGGTTGATGGTGAATAGGCAATGGCAAACATTTAAAGATCGCATGGATGAACTACAGAATTTGTTCATCCCTGTTTGGCATAAAAATTAAACAAAAGAGGTGACTCAACATTGGCTAACAAGGGAAATTAGGGATAGCATAAGATCCAAGGAGAGGACATATAAATTGGCCAGAAAAGGCAGCAAACCTGAGGATTGGGAGCAGTTTAGGATTCAGCAAAGGAGGACAAAGGGATTAATTAAGAGGGGGAAAATAGAGTATGCGAGTAAGTTGCAGGGAACATAAAAACTGATTGTAAAAGCTTCTATAGCTATGTGAAGAGAAAAAGATTGGTAAAGTCAAGCATAGGTTCCTTGCAGTCAGCATCAGGGGAATTTATAATGGGGAACAAAAACATGGCAGACCAATTAAATACATACTTTGGTTCTGTCTTCACAAAGGAGGACACAAATAAACTCCCAGAGATGTCGGGGAACATAGGGTCTAATGAGAGGGAGGAACTAAATGAAATCAGTATTTGTAGGGAAATGGTGTTAGATAAATTGATGGGATTGAAGGCTGATAAATCCCCAGGGCCTGGTAATTTACATCCTAGGGTACTTAAGGAAGTGGCCCTAGAAATAGTAGAGCATTGCTGGTCATCTTCCAAAATTCTATAGACTCTGGAACAGTTCCCATGGATTGGAGGGTAGCTAATGTAACCCCACTATTTAAAAAAGGTGGTAGAGAAAAAAACAGGGAATTATAGACTGGTAAGCCTGACATCGGTAGTGGGGAAAATGCTAGAGTCCATTATAAAAGATGTAATAGCAGAGCACTTGGAAAACAGTGACAGGATCAGATAAAGTCAACATGGATTTACAAAAGGTAAATGCTTGACTAATCTACTGGAATTTTTTGAGGATGTAACTGGTAGAATAGATAAGGGAGAACCAGTGGATGTGGTGTATTTGGATTTTCAGAAGGCTTTCGATAAGGTCCCGCATAAGAGACTAGCGTGCAAAACTAAAGCAAATGGGATTGGGGGTAAGGTACTGACTTGGATAGAAAACTGGTTGGCAGACAGGAAGCAAAGAGTTGGAATAAACGGGTCTTTTTGCGAGTGGCAGGCAGTGACTATTGGGGTACCGCAGGGATCGGTGCTAGGACCTCAGTTATTCACAATATATGTTAATGATCTAGACGAGGGAACAAGATGTAATATCTCCAAGTTTGCAGATGACATAAAGCTGGGTGGGCGTGTGTGCTGTGAGGAGGATGCAGAGAAACTCCAGTACGATTTGAACAGGTTGGGCAGATGCATGGCAGATGCAGTATAATGTGGATAAATGCGAGGTTATCCACTTTGGTGGCAAAAACAGGAAGGCAGCTTATTATCTGAACAGAAATAGATTGGGAAAAGGGGAAGTGCAACGAGACCTGGATGTCCTTGTGCACCAGTCGCTGAAGGTAAGCATACAGGTGCAGCGGGTGGTTAAGAAGGCAAATGGTATGCTGGCCTTCATAGCGAGAGGTTTTGAGTACAGGAGCAAGGATGTCTTGTTGCGGTTGTACAGGGCCTTGGTGAGACCACACCTTGAGTATTGTTGTTAGATCCGTGTATTTTGATGTTGTGTGTCCTTCAATAACTAGACACGAGACTGCAGGGAACAATCAACAGGTGTTTACTGGATGAGGGTTACTCTAAAACTAAACGTACAGATCCCTACTCAGGGTTTATATACAGGTGTGGTCACTGCCGGTACTACAGTATACAGGAGCTGTAAAAAGTAGTTCTCCCCTTAAAGGTACATACACTACAATTCCTCCCCTTTTAGATTAACAGTACCATAACATTCATTTAACAATTAACACTTTTAACATGCACATTAACTGAAAATAGTCCATTTATAAATTCAGTCTTTGGGGCGGCTTCCTGATCCTTTCTGGATAGCGCCTTTCCTGAGTGTCTTGCTCTTGGTGTGGAGGCCCCCTGTCGTCAGTTGGTTCATCAGCTTCCGATGCTACTGTTTCTGGGGTAGATGCTACCTGTATGTCGGGCTCATCACCAGGTGCGCGAGAGATGGGGTTGACTCGTTCCTGTGACTCTAGGATCTGGTCGACATGGCATCTCACAATGTTCTCCCCAACATCCACTGTGTACATTAGTGGCCCCTGCTGTGTGCATATCATTCCTGGTTGCCATTTCTCTGTTCGGTAGTCGCGGGCCAAGACTGGTTGCCCTACATTGAAGCTCCTTGTCGGCTTCTCATTGATGTGCTGGAATTGCTTATTCTCAACATCTCTTCGTACATTTGGTCTGAGCAAATCCAGACGAGATCTCAACCTTCGGTTAAAGAACATCATGGCCGGGGTCTGGTTGGTGACTGCATGTGTCGCATTTCTGTAGGCTAACAGGAAATTGTCCACCTTATGCTGCAGTGGAATGTCATCATCGCACATGGCCCTTACTGCTTTCTTAAAGGTTTGTACGAACCTCTCAGCCAATCCATTTGTGGCTGGATGATACGGGGCGGATGTGTAATGCCTTACCCCATTCCTTTTCATAAATCTTTGAATGTCTTCGGACACAAACTATGGTCCGTTATCAGAGCAAATCTGCTCTGGCAAGCCGTTCCTGGCAAATATGGTCCGTAGGATTGCAATAGTTTTCTCCATGGTGGTGGACGACATTTTGATCACCTCAGGCCATTTCGAGTGCGCATCCATGGCTATTAAAAACATTGAGTCCATGAATGGACCAGCAAAATCAATATGCACCCGTTACCATGGAGAGGAGGGCCACTCCCATGGGCGTAGAGGGGCATGTGGTGGTGCATTTTGGACCTTCTGGCATCCTGAGCAGCTCTTTGTCAGGTCCTCAATTTGCTGGTCGATGCCCGGCCACCACACATAAGCCCTAGCAAGGCTTTTCATTTTCACCCCTCCCAGATGGCCTTCGTGAAGCTCATTTAGCACTGTCTCCCTTAACTTGGGTGGAATTACCACTCGGGATCCACACATCAAGGTCCCCTGGCATACTGACAGCTGTTCTCCTCTGGATGAGAATGCTGGCAACAGTGAGTCGCCATGTGTTGGCCATCCCTTCACCGTCAAGTCATATACCTGAGACAGTGTCGGGTCATTTCAGGCCTCCTTCTCTATATCAGCGTTAGTTACTGGCAAGCGTTCAATTATAGTCGAATAAAATATTTCAACAGGGTCCACTGCTGGTGCTTCCTCCGCAGTAGGCAGTGGCAGGCGTGATAGCCCATCAGCGTTTCCATGCTGTTTCGTGCCCTTATACTCGATTTCATATTGGTGCGCCCCTAGAAAAAGGGACCATCTTTGTAGCCGTTGCGCAGTCATCACCGGAACGCCCTTCTTTGGATTAAAGATGGAGACAAGTGGTTGGTGGTCAGTCAGCAAGGTGAACTTCTGCCCGTGCAGATAGTGGTTGAACTTTTTCACTCCCCACACTAGGCTGAGGGCCTCCCTGTCAATCTGGGCGTAGTTACGCTCGGCTGAGGTTAGTGACCGAGACGCAAAGGCTACCGGCCTCTCCGAGCCGTCCGGGAACTTGTGCGACAGCACCGCTCCAATGCCATAGGGTGATGCATCACACGCCAACCGAATTGGTAGTGCTGGGTTGAAATGAGCCAACACCTCTTTTAATGTGATCAATTCTTTGCACTTCTGGAAAGCTCGTTTACATTCGTCATTCCACTTCCATGGTACCCCCGTTTGCAGTAGGGCGTTCAGTGGGTGTAGTACTGTAGACAAATTCGGCAAGAACTTATGGTAGTAGTTCACCAGCCCGAGGAACGACCTCAGTTGTGACACATTTTCCGGTGCTGGAGCCTTGACTACTGCCTCAATCTTTTCAGGGGACTTCTGTAACCCCTCTTCATCAATAACGTGGCCACACGATCTGCTTCTGGAAAAACTCGGATTTGTGGCGATTTGCTCGGAGCCCATATTCCTTCAATCTAGTGAGCACCTGCTCCAGGTTGGCAAGGTGATCACTGTCATTTTCGCCCGTGACCAGGATGTCGTCCAAATAACACTGGGTCCCTGGAATCCCTTGCAGGACTTGATCCATTGCCCTTTGCCAAATAGCCGGAGCTGATGCTACCCCGAACACCAGCCGGTTGTATTGGTAGAGACCTTTATGAGTGTTGATCGTGAGGTACTGTTTCGAGGCTTCTTCTACCTCCATTTGCAGGTATGCCTGGGCCAGATCAATCTTAGTGAAGCGTTTTCCTCCAGATAGCGAGGCGAAAATATCTTCAATCCGTGGAAGCGGATATTGTACCATGTGAAGGACTGGGTTCACTGTCACCTTAAAGTCCCCACAGATGCGAACCTTCTTTGGTTCCCCAGGCGTATTACTCAACGACCTCTTCATTACAGGAACGATGGGTGTAGCCCACTCGCTCCAGTCCACTTTGGACAGTACTCCTGAACGTTCCAAACCTTCCAGCTCTGCTTTGACGGCTGGGCGGATCGCATAAGGCACCGGTCTGGCCTTTGGGCTTGCATTTTCCTCTATTTTAATCATCGCTGTTATGCCTTTTAGTGTTCCAAGTCCCTCCTGGAACACTTCTTGTGCGTCAGTTAGCATTTTTGACAGTCGTCTAGGTGTGGCGTCGTCATCCTTTTTGGCATCTACAGTCAGTGCTTGTATGGAATGCCAATCTAGCTGTATCTTCCGGATTCATTCACGTCCTAGCAGTGGTGGTCCTCCATCTGGCAATACATATAGGTCCATTTTTGGTGTTTCCTTGCCGTTATATATAACGTTCACCCTTATTTTTCCTTTGGGGTAGACTTTTTGCCCCGTGTACGTCTTCAAGACAATCTCTGTATCTCTCAAGGTTATATGTGAGAATAGCCACTTGTAGTCCCTTCGGTTTATGACTGTTAGGGCTGATCCTGTGTCCAATTCCATTTTCACTTGGACTCCAGCTATCTTGAGCGTGACCCAGATAGTTTGGTGATCCTCCATTTTGATTACATTATGTAGTTTCAGACAACCCAGCTCCTTGCTTCCGGAGCCTGTATCACTTTTCTGTTCGTCTGAACTACTCTCCGTCACCTTATGTACCTTCTTGTACTTCTCCTGTGGAGATTTCTTGCTGCTGGTTTTCTTTCCCGACCTGCAGACTCTTGCTATGTGTCCTACTTTTCCACACTGCCTGCACACTTTGTCCTTGAACCAGCAATCATTATGGTCGTGTGTTGTTCTGCCGCAGCGATAGCACTTCACTGTTCCGTATGACATTTCATTTGTGCCATATTCTTGCGGTCTCCGTTGTATCTCTGCAGCGCCCCGTGCGGCTGCTTCATGTGATACTGCCATGCTGAAAGCCTTGTCCAGCGTAAGATACTTTTCTGATAGAAGCCGTTTCTGGGTTCCTTCACTTTGAAGCCCACACACAAACTTGTCCCTTAAAGTATCTGCTAGTCCCGTTCCAAACTGGCAGTGTTTCGATAGCTTGCGCAGTTCCGTTAAATACTCAGCATTACTTTCATCTTTATGCTGGTTCCTTTTGTGAAACTTAAATCTTTCTGCTATCAGCAGCGGTGTGGGGTTTAAGTGGTCCTGTAGGATTGACACTATGTTTCCAAAATCCTTTTCCACTGGCTTCTCTGGGGTTACTAGGTTTCGCAGTAAGCCGTACGTTTTTGCACCCATTGAATTCAACAATACCAGCGCTTTCCTCTCATCTGGCACTTCATTCGCCTTGCAGTACACTTCTATGCGTTCGACATATGTCGTCCAATCTTCGACTTCATTGTCGAATGCTGTGATATTGCCACTCTTTGGCATCCCTGGGTGTAGTTAGACTGGCTCAAAATCCCATCCTCGTCGCCAATGTTAGATCCGTGTATTTTGATGTTGTGTGTCCTTCAATAACTAGACACGAGACTGCAGGGAACAATCAACAGGTGTTTACTGGATGAGGGTTACTCTAAAACTAAACGTACAGCTCTCTCCTCAGGGTTTATATACAGGTGTGGTCACTGCCGCTACTACAGTATACAGGAGCTGAAAAAGTAGTTCTCCCCTTAAAGGTACATACACTACAATTGTGTGCAGTTTTGGTCGCCTTATTTGAGGAAGGATGTTCTTGCCATGGAGGGAGTGCAGCAAAGATTCACCAGACTGATACCTGGGATGGCAGGAATGACGTATGAAGAGAGATTGGGTCGATTAGTCTTATACTCGCTGGAGTTTAGAAGAATGAGAGGGGATCTGATTGAAATTTATACAATTATAACAGGACTAGACAGACTAGACGCAGGAAGGATGTTCCCGATGGCGGGGGACTCCAGAACCAGGGGTCACAATCTAAGGATAAGGGGTAAGCCATTTAGGACTGAGATGAGGAGGAATTTCTTCACCCAGAGAGTGGTGAACCTGTGGAATTCTCTGCCACAGAAGACAGTTGACGCCAATTAATTAAATATATTCAAGAAGGAGTTAGATATATTTCTTAAGGCTAAGGGGATCAAGGGATATGGGGAGATAGCAGGGACAGGGTACTGAATTTGGATGATCAGCTATGATCATATTGAATGGCGGAGCAGGCTCGAGGGGCCGAATGGCCTGCTCCTGCTCCTATCTTCTATGTTTCTATGTTTCTATCCCCATCTCCCTTTCCCAGCCCCTACACTTGCTTAAAAATCTGTTCCATTTCCTGCTTTTTTCCAGTTCCGACGAAAGGTCATCGACCTGAAACGTTAACTCTGTTTCTCTCTTCACAGATGCTGCCTGACCTGCTGAGTATCTCCAGCATTTTCTGTTTTTATTTCAGATTTCCATAGAACTTCATAGAATAATATTTTAGCATTTCCAATGTTATACATTTAATTTGGGAACACACTCAAAATTAAATAGAGCAGCTAGTGTTGGTCTAGAATATGTCGAAGGACCCCACTTACAATAGTACGTACCTTCAAACTTTTAAAAGACAGTATCAGTGTGTTAAGTTCCTGGCTCTGAATATTCGTGGCCCTTCAAGATGTCCCAAAGGAAAAAAGGACTGGGGTACAAAAATAAAACATTGAATGCATTTTGGCTGGCTGTGGCATTGTCATGTGAGGTGGGAAAATCATCGTAATTTTCTATAACCTCCTGGATATTGTGGGAGGTTTTGAGGATGTGATAGTATATAATATATTAAACTGCACATTTACCTACATGTCCATGCAGAATGAGAAGACATCATTAGCAATAACTACATTCCTCTTACTTGCTACTTTGCAGTGTTTTGGAATTTAACGATAGATTCATTAATCCCACAGATACAGCAGAGAAAATGCACAAAGTGAGCAGGGAAGTTGAGCTCGAAAGGAGTATGGGTCAGAAATAAAACTACAACATTTTAACCCCAATTCTCCCTGCTACTGCAGCTCACTACTGGGACTATGGGACTGCAGAATTATTCAAATATTTAGTCTCATTTCTAAAATCAGTGCCTATTCTGACAGAATTAATAGTCTAAAAATACTGAGAACTTTAAAAATTATACATTATATAAGCATTGAGCTGATTAGAATTTTAGTCCATCTGAATAAGACATAAATTAACTGAGAAATGTTTCTTTTTATGTCAATGCATCAACAGCCCACACCTGCAGGGTCTAGACTTTGTCATTCTTGCCCTTCCTGTACACATCTTACAAGCAGGCCATCTGGCTAACCTGTTTCCTGTTGGATACTGACATTCTTTCAAACAATTAAACTTGTGCATACAAATGACCACAAAAGAGATCAAATATAATACAGACTAGTCAGTTCATGCACCTGGATTGTCCAATATACTTTTTGGTCCTAGTGACATTGTTTTGAACACCAGCTTTGAATAATAAGCATTTAGTGTCAATATTTCAACTGATTTCAAACTACAGGTAGACTATCCTTTATCCGAAAACCTTGGGACCAGCTGTGTTTCGGTTTTTGGAATTTTTCGGATTTCAGAAGGTTTTGACAACAAACACTGTTGCTTAGCAACAGCTTGTAAACACTCGGGCCTTGCCTTGGAAGTGTCTCTGAAGCTGTTGCTAAGCTACAGAGACTCTTTCCACAGCCTGACTGTTTAAAAAAATGCTAGGGGAAGAAAAAAAATGCTAGGGGAAGAAAAAAAACCTAACAAAACGGCTGCTGATTTCTGCCATTAGATCGAGGTTTCCGGCTCCCCCTGCTCCGTATCTGAATTCCTTGACTTAGCGGGGGTCTGGGGCTCGACTGCCGCCACCAGTTGTGGGAAAGCCGGATATCGGCTGACTCCTACACTAAGCTGGCCCGCAAATCAGGTTGCGGGGGGGGGAAGAAAAGACTATCGGACGGGCCGCTGCAGCTATCGGACGGGCCACTGTATTGTTGGGTTCACTCTCCCGGTACCTCCTTCACACTGCCCGGCTTGGCCTGCAATCTCCTACCCAGGAGGGAACTCTGTAACCCTCTGCCCTGCTCACAGGGAAAGGCAGAGCTCCCGGACCACTCCTGTCATGTTTGGCGCCACTCGGGTCATGTTGTGCGCACGACTTACACTCCACGAAAAAACTTTCGGTTTTTAGAGGTTTTTGGTTTTCGGAAGTGCGTATAAAGGATAGTCTACCTGTATTTGGCTTTCTCTAGGGCTTGGTAAATGCTGTGGTACAGTACTCAACTCTCAGTGCAAAGCACTGTGATTCAAAACTCCAGCCTCTATGGGCATTCAAATGTGCAATTTGCTGTAGGTACCTGATGGTGTGCTTTAAGTGCCACTTTACATAATAGATTGTCCTCTCCTGCTCCTGCTTATCCTCCTGAGCCAACTGCAGTACTAGTGGAGCACCAGATCCAACACTTAATATGGACAAATTACGACAGGCCATCGCACAATTATGTAGCAGGTCATCTATCAGTCTGCTGTCTCACAAGAGTGTTTGGACTGCATTGCCCATGTAAAGTGTGAGCTTTGAAATATGGCACTTTAGGTGTAAATGCCTCTTGTGTTGACAGTAATTACTCCAAATAGCAACTCGGCAGTGTGAAAACTCTGCATTCACTGGACACTTTTCTGTACTCCCGATATTACTGATGTCCAACACACAATTAACGCAGGCACTCAATGTAATGTCAGCAAGAACTTTTCAGGCTTCAATCTCTTATGTCACAAGGAATTTCCTAAGTTACAACTGGCCCACTCCCTGTGCTGCAGCAGAGTGCCCCATTTCATTGCGGAGGGCGATAGGGGATCGGAATACGTCAGTCCCACATACTGAAGAAGCAGCAACGACAACTTGCATTTATGTAGTGCCTTTAACGTAGAAATAGTACCACAGTTTTTCACAGAGACATAATGAGACAAACGCAGAGGCTGAGCCAAGAGAAGGAGATATTAGAATGGGTGACCAAAAGCTTAGTCAAAGAGGTGGGTTTTAAGAAGGGTCTTAAAGGAAGAGACAGAGAAGAGCTTCATTCCAACTAACCTGCTAGCAGTCACCCCACAGCCTCCATTACACCACCACTGAGGCTGCCAAACAATAAGACAACTTGTAAACAAAGGTATGATATGGAAAATTCTGGAATTGCACAGCAAAGCAGTTAGCATTTAAAGCATTTCAGATTTCCAGCATTTGCAGTTTTTTAAGTTGAAAAATTGTTATGTGTATTGATGTTGTTACATCAACCTGTATAATAAATTTGAAAACTTTTAAGTGAAATAAAGAGAAGCTTCAGCAACACCCAAAAGGTCAGAGAGAGTTTGCCACACACAACTGATTCCCAAGCAATTGGCAGCCAGGTTCTGGGCCATTTCAAGAACTAAACCAACCTCAAGATTCACCAAAGGTGGTAACAGATTTTCATTTGTGTTTCTAAAACAGATAGAGGCTGAAACTCCATTTCCCTTCAGCTGCACTCCAGCCATCTGTCTGGTGCAGCAAAAGGGTGACAAATCAGGCCAAGACCTGGACACTTCCCTAGCAATTTCCAGTGGGCCTTGTTGGGAACAAGGACATCAGAATAAGATGGGATGTGGCGGCCGATAGGCTCTCCCAGGCTTGTGTGGGGGTTTCTGTGCTCTTGGCAAAGCATTGGTGGGCCAGTACACTCACTGAGAGCAGGCATGGCAGCCAACCGATCAGAGAACCTAGAGCTCACGTGAGCTGTCGCTTCAACGCCACCACCACCCACCAGCCCCCCGACCCTCCCGCCTCTAGCCCCCCCGCCCCCACCAACCCCCCCACCACCCCCCCACCCCGCCACCCACCAACCCCCCACCCTCCCGCCTGCAGCCCCCACCACCACCCACCAACCCCCCCACCATCCCCCCGCCCCCACCACCACCCACCATCCCCCCGCCCCCACAACCCACCAACCCCCCCACCACCACCCACCATCCCCCCGCCCCCACCACCCACCAACCACCCCACCACCCCCCACCATCCCCCCGCCCCCACCACCACCCACCATCTCCCCGCCCCCACCACCACCCACCATCCCCCCGCCCCCACCACCCACCAACCCCCCCACCACCCCCCACCC